>NC_054483.1:100212030-100364530 GCF_017639515.1 Carcharodon carcharias
GATAGCCCTATAGAATAAGGAATAATCACCCTATAGAACAGGGGTAACCAATGTATCAGGAGCAATGACCCGTAGACCAGGGCCATGTGTTTGACCCTGTAGAATGTGAAGCCAAAGTAATCACCCTATTGATCACAGTAATAACCTTACCAAGTCAGCTAATTATCTTATTGGATGTAATCACCCCCATTGAGCAGGTCAAATAAACCTCATGGTTTTTAGTTGAGAGCACATTAGCTTGCACTCTGGAGTTAGATAGTGAGTGGTTGGATCAGGAGCTGATCCAACACAGGGACAGTGGCCAAACATAATGGCCTGAATTTCACGCTTGGAGGCACCAAGACACAGCACTCAGAAACCTAAGTTTAAGGCACAATGAGCACAAGAGGGACTGGTCAAGGGTGAACTTCTTTTCTGCCATGTTTTGTTAAGATGTTTACTGGTGTGACTATTAACACCAGATACACTTCTGTTCATTGTGAGTGTCAACATGATATAAATTTTGCTTTTGTTTAAATAGCCTGAATGTGTTTCAGTTGTTTTCTGGTGCAGGACATGCCAATATCTCATGCTGGACGTGAGAGGGTCTAAACTTTATTGCACAGGCACCGAGTGGACTTTGGGTTCAAATGAAAGGGTCATTTTAGACATCTGGGATGGAGGCGTCAGCCCTGGCATGAGGTGGAAGCAGATCTATTGCAGCTTAGCTGAAGGAGTGTTGGATCAAGGTGTCCCTGGTGTCCCTGCCTCCCTGGAGGTTACTGAGGTCTGTCTCCACGCCCTGAGCATTCTCCTCACTGTGCTCCTCTTTGGACCCACTATTGGATTCATCATTGTGGCCTGTGCAGCTGCATCAAGATCCCTTTCCTCCAGTGGGTCCCCCCTTGCCAGTGCCAGATTGTAGGGAGTGCAGCGTGTAACCACTATCAGTGAAACCCTCTCTGGGGGGTATTGTAGTGCTCCCCCAAATGGTCCTGGCATCGGAAGCGCATCTTCAGAAGACCTATGGTTCTTCCTATCACCACCCTCATGGAGACATGACTCAAAGAACAAAGAATAAAGAAAAGTACAGCACAGGAACAGGCCCTTCGGCCCTCCAAGCCTGCCCCAATCATACTGCTCATCAACTAAAACATTTTGCACTTCCGGGGTCCGTACCCCTCTATTCCCAACCTAGTCATGTATTTGTCAAGCTGCCTCTTAAACATCACTATCGTACCTGCTCCCACCACCTTCTCTGGCAGCGAATTCCAGACACTCACTAACCTCTGCGTAAAAAACTTGCCCAGCACATCTCCTCTAAAGTTTTCTCCTCACCTTAAATCTATGTCCCCTAGTAATTGACTCTTCCACCCTGGGAAAATGCTTCTGACTATCTACTCTGTCCATTCCACTCATAATTTTGTAAACTCCTGTTGCTGCTCTGCCTCTGTCCCTGGGTGGTGGAGAGGTGTCATGAGCCACCTCTTCAAGGGATAGCCCTTGTCACCCAGCAGCCATCATCCAGTTGGGCTGGAGCACTGAAGAGCCTCAGCACCTGGGAGTGTCTGAGGATGTAGGCGTCATGGGAGCTGCCTGGGTACCTTGCACAGACTTGTAGAATCAGCATCCTGTGATCACACACTATCTACACGTTCATGGAGTTGACGAAGGCGCCGAGCTCACCTGCTGGCGCCTTGATGGCCACATGTGTGCAGTCTATAGCACCCTGGACACAGGGGAAGCCAGCAATGGCCGTGAAGCCTCTGGCTCGCTCAGCCTGGCTGGCCTCGGTCGTACGGTAAAGATTAAAGGTTAGTACCCATCTGAACAGAGCTCCTGTCATCAGCTTGACACTAATGTGGACAGCTGATTGGGACACTCCACAAAGATCCCCCACTGAGCCCTGGAAAGAGCCGGAGGCATAGAATCTGAGGGCCACTGTGACCTTCAGAGCCACTGGCATGGGGTGTCCACCCACACAGTCGGAGCTGATCTCAGGGCCAATTATCTAACAAATGGAGATCACTGTCTCCCTTGAGAGGCGCAGCCTTCTTCAGCGTTGCTCCTCGGACATATTGAGGTAGCTGCATCACTGCCTGTAAACTTTGGCAGCAGGATAGTGGTGTCTTCTGTGGCCCCTTCCGCCTTGGACTACCTGCTGGCCCTGCGCCCCTTGTGTCTGCGCCTCTCCCCCCACAGGTCCCTCCCCTGGAAGCTGCATTGGGACACCTGGCCTCCTCTCCCTTCTGCCCGTCTCTTCCTCCTCAGAGGAGGTGCCTCCAGCGGAGACCTCAATCCCCATTACCAGGGTTACAGAAGGCTGTCTGATACCTGGAAGGGGCCACATGGTCAAAATTATCCGGGGGCCTTGGAGACAGCAATGAGTCCCGAAATGAAGCCTGGAAATGCTACGAATGAAGCTCAGAACAGAGATGAAGCTGCCAAGTACCAATAAGCAACCAGCAGCAAACTATCTCCTAAACTCCTCACTACTCACACTGGCAATGCTGTTAACCCTTTTTATCTCACCCTTAGATGAGTTTTCCTTAAAAGTGGGCTGCCCGCCTGCCCATTTTGCCAATTTCAAGCAACAAGCTTGAAATCACACAGGCAACATAAAATCGTGAATAATTGTGTTTTTAATGGCCTTAAGTGGTCTTTTAATAGTTAACGGGTGTGGAACTGACACCCGTGCATGCCAGCTGACCTGAAGACTGCTCACGTACTGGATGGCATCGGAACACTCGCCTGATGTCATCTCACAATACGTCACGCTATCTCACGTTATCTCACGTTATCTCACGCTACCTCACGTTACCTCAAGTTATCTCATGCTACCTCACGCTACCTCACGTTATCTCAGCTACCTCACGCTACCTCACTCTATCTCACGCTACCTCTCATTATCTCACGTTATCTCACGCTATCTCACATTATCTCACGCTATCTCACATTATCTCACGCTATCTCACATTATCTCACGCTACCTCACGCTATCTCACGCTATCTCACGCTACCTCACGCTATCTCACGCTACCTCACGCTATCTCACGCTACCTCACATTATCTCACGCTACCTCACGCTATCTCACGCTACCTCACGTTATCTCACGCTACCTCACGCTATCTCACGCTATCTCACGCTATCTCATGCTATCTGACGCTACCTCACGCTACCTCACGCTATCTCACGCTATCTCACGCTATCTCACGCTATCTGACGCTACCTCACGCTACCTCATGCTATCTCACGCTATCTCACGCTATTTCACGCTATCTCATGCTATCTGACGCTACCTCACGCTACCTCACGCTACCTCACGCTATCTCACGCTATCTCATGCTATCTCACGCTATCTGACGCTACCTCACGCTACCTCATGCTATCTCACGCTATCTCACGCTATCTCACGCTATTTCACGCTACCTCATGCTACCTCACGTCCGTTCGGGTCAGGCTCGTGCCCAACTGCGAGGCGTAAAATTCTGCCCATTGAGTCATGTGGCCTCTGGATCCAAATTGTGCCCCCAGAATGTTGTCAAGTTCCATTGGATTGCATTGGGTGGGTAAACACAGGGGAGGGGAAACACGGGGAGAGTTCACACAGAGATATGATAATCCTTTCCTCAAAACTAGGAAATTCATTCCAAATATCTGTGGATTTATTTTCCTGCTGCTCTTTTTCTCCCTCAGGGTAACTACAATTACACCTTGTCTGATGTGTACTTGGTGGGACACAGTCTGGGTGCTCACACTGCTGGTGAGGCAGGCAAGCGGATGCCAGGCATTGCACGGATTACTGGTAACTCATTCTATCATCATATTCCAAACTAGCACAACCTGGTGATTCACTGGGAGTCAAAGAGAAGGGGCTGAACCAATAGAATCCCAAATTACGGGAGTTAAAGGTCAGACGGGTTGGACCAGTGGCCGTGAAAGACAAAGGGTGGGATCTTCCAGTCCCGCTGAAGTCAATCGGCTTTTGATATCTGCTATGCCTTGACCGGAAAATCCCAGCCAAAGACTTTGGCCTGTTCGGATACTATGTCATGGGAGTGAATTGGAATGGGTTTATTTATTTCAATATCATTCAATGTGAGTTTGTTTATTTATTCATTCATGGGATGTGGGCGTCACTGGCTAAACCATCATTTATTGCCCATCCCTAATTGCCCTTGAGAAGGTGGTGTTGAGCTGCCTTCTTGAACCGCTGCAGTCCATGTGGTGTATGTACACCCACAGTGCTGTTAGGGAGGGAGTTCCAGGATTTTGACCCAGCGACAGTGAAGGAACGGTGATATATTTCCAAGTCAGGATGGTGAGTGACTTGGAGGGGAACTTGTGAGTGAATGAGGATGGAATTCGTTTCGATGGGAGTGAATGAGGTGGAACAAAATTAGCCACCTGGAATTAAAGCACTATTTTCTGATGTCTATAAATGTCCTGATGAAGGTTTTGAAAAACAATTCATGGATCTCAGAATTATTCCATAGGACTTGATCCCGTTGAGCCGTATTTCCAGAACACTCCACCTGAAGTCCGACTGGATCCTACTGATGCATTATTTGTTGATGTGATTCACACGGATGGCTCGTCCAAACTCCCCAGTCTTGGTAAGTGTCATCTCCAAAATATGGGAGATATCTAGGCATGGGTGGCAGAATAGGCTACTGGGATTAAATCAGAGACAGGATTGGCTGTTGGGATTAAATCAGAGACAGGATTGGCTATTGGGATTAAATCAGAGACAGGATTGGCTGTTGGGATTAAATCAGAGACAGGATTGGCTATTGGGAATAAATCAGAGACTGGATTGGCTATTGGAATTAAATCAGAGACAGGATTGGCTGTTGGGATTAAATCAGAGACAGGATTGGCTGTTGGGATTAAATCAGAGACAGGATTGGCTATTGGGATTAAATCAGAGACAGGATAGGCTATTGGGATTAAATTAGAGACAGGATAGGCTATTGAGATTAAATCAGACGCAGGATAGGCTATTGGGATTAAATCAGAGACAGGATAGGCTATTGGGATTAAATCAGAGACAGGATAGGATATTGGGAATAAATTAGAGACAGGATTGGCTATTGGAATTAAATCAGAGACAGGATTGGCTATTGGGATTAAATCAGAGACAGGATTGACTATTGGGAATAAATCAGAGACAGAATTGGTTATTGGGATTAAATCAGAGACAGGATTGGCTGTTGGGATTAAATCAGATGCAGGATTGGCTATTGGGATTAAATCAGACGCAGGATAGGCTATTGGGATTAAATCAGAGACAGGATAGGCTATTGGGATTAAAACAGAGACAGGATAGGCTTTTGGGATTAAAACAGAGAAAGAATTGGCTATTGGGATTAAAACAGAGACAGAATTGGCTATTGGGATTGTAACAGGGACTATTGTGGATCTCCTGGGTTTGGGAAAGAATCATTTCAAGATGCCCTGATAAGTGATGAAGGTGCTGGAAAGAGGAAAAGTGTGGGACTGGGAAATTAGAGCTCCCAGGAGCAAGAGATGAAAAATATTTTGAGAATGAAAGACAGTCAGGGAAAGAGAAAGGACGAAAGAGCATACAAGAAAGAGTAAGTGAGTCCAGGAGACAAAGAACAAAAAAGAAGGAGAAAGAGGAAAAGAGCTAAAGATAGAACAGACAGGTCCAGAGAGAGAGAGCGAGAGTGAGAGAGCGAGAGTGAGAGAGCGAGAGTGAGAGAGCGAGAGTGAGAGAGCGAGAGTGAGAGAGCGAGAGTGAGCGAGAGTGAGTGAGAGTGAGTGAGAGAGAGAAAGAGTATGGGGTTAGAGGCTGGTGGTGACTGAGAGATCTGTGGACTGAGCTTTTGTTGTAAAAACATAAGAAATAGGAGCAGGAGTAGACCATTCAGCCCATGCAGCAGGCTCCATGACTCAATACGATCATGGCTGGTGCTGGACTTCAATTCCACTTTCCCGTCCACTCGCCATATCCTTTAATTCCCTGAGAGACCAAAAATCTGTCTATCCCAGCCTGAAATGTATTCAATGATGGAGCATCACAACTCTCTGGGGTAGAGAATTCCAAAGATTCACAACGCTCTCAGTGAAGCAATTTGTCCTCATCTCAGTCCTGAATGATCAGCCCCTTATCCTGAGACTGTGCCCCCATGTTTTAGATTCTCTGAGCAGCGGAAACAATCTCTCAGTGTCTGTCCTATCAAGCCCTTCAGAATCTTATATGTTTCAATGAGATTGCTTCTCATTCTTGTAAACTCCAGAAAGTATAGACCCAATTTACTCAGCCTTTCATCATAGGACAACCCCCTTATCCCAGGGACCAATCCAATGAACCTCCCCTGGACTCCAACGCAAGTATTTCCTTCCTTAAATGTGGAGACCAGAACTGGACACAATATTCCAGATGTGATCTCACCAAAACCCTGTACAATTGCAGCAAGACTTCTTTATCCCTGTACTCCAATCCACTTGCAATAAAAGCCAACATGCCATTTGCCTTCCTAATTGCTTGCTGCACCTG
Source organism: Carcharodon carcharias (assembly GCF_017639515.1). Lineage (NCBI taxonomy): Eukaryota > Metazoa > Chordata > Chondrichthyes > Lamniformes > Lamnidae > Carcharodon > Carcharodon carcharias. The sequence goes on from NC_054483.1 coordinate 100,218,534, forward strand.
CATGCTAACTTCCTGTGTTCCTTGTATGAGCACAGCCAGGTCTTTCTGAACAATATTTATAAGTTTCCCTTTAAAAAGATATTCTGTTTTTTAATCCTTACAACCAAAATGAATAACTGCCCGCTCCCTCACAACTGGCATCTTGTTGCCCACTCACGTAATCTGTCCATATCTCTTTGCAGCTTCTTTGTGTCCCCCACACAGTTTTCATTCCCACCTAGCTTTGTATCATCAGCAAAATTTGATACATTACTCTCTGTCTCTTCATCTAGGTCATTAATACAGATTGTAAGTAGCTGAGGCTTTGGTGAGTTTCTGCAGTGCATCTTATAGATGGTACACACTGCTGCTACTGCGCGTCAGTGGTGATGGAGGGAGTGAATGTTTGTGGATGGGGTGCCAATCAAGTGAGCTGCTTTGTCTTGGATGGTGTCAAGCTTCTTCAGTGTTGTTGGGGCTGCAGTCATCTAGGCAAGTGGGGAGTATTCCATCACACTCCTGACTTGTGCCTTGTAGATGGTGGACAGGCTAAGGGGAGTTTGCTCTTTTCCGCATTCCACTAGTCACAGCCTGCCAACTTGTAAATGTCCCATTTACCCCTATTCTCTGCTTCCTGCCCATTAACCAATCCTCTGTCCATGCAAATATATCACTGCCAATGCCATGAGCCCTTATCCTGTATATTAACATTTTGTGTAGTACCTTATTGAATGCCTTTTGGAAATCCATATATACTACATCTACTGGTTCCCCTTTATCCACCCTACTAACCAAAACCTTGAGACATATGGAAGATCCCAAATGAGCCCATGAGATAGATGAGACACACCAAGAAGATGTCCAACAAAACTTCTTGGGAGAAACAAAGGATTCCAGGCCCTCAGTTTGGAAAGCTGACATATCTGTAAATGGACACCTCATGAATTTCAAGTTAGACACAAGAGCCAGTGTGACAGTCCTGTTGGTTCAGGAATCATGGCTAAAGGATCTCTGGCTACAGATGCCAGACACAGCACTGTCTTGTCCCGGAGGAATCCAACCACTGATCATAGGCATGATTCCGGAGCTGCTCCAGTATAGCACCAAGCAAATAATTGAAATTCTCTATGGCATCTGCAATCAACCCTTTTCTCTCCTGAGCAGAGGTGCCTGTATTACCTTCAACCTCTTCAAAATGGCAGAAGACATCAAAACAACCCCTGTGGTCAGCTACACCGAACTGGAGGTTCCCGAGAGGTCCACCCCAGTGCTGATGATCTGGACTAGGACTTCAGTTTGGAATTGCCCCCACTCCTTGCAGACGCAGTTATTCCAGCTCCTTTGCAATGGCAGAAAACATTCTTCAGCCAAACCAGCCAAATGTCCAGATGAGCACCAACATACTTCAAACAGAAGATGCAGAGGAGAAGGAGCAGTAGCAGAAGGCTCAGTCTGGACTTCAAAGTCAAACAGTTGCTGCCACAGAACCCAGAAAAACTACAGCAACTAAGCTGGAGATCCAAACTCACAAGCACAACATGAAGTCGACCCTGGAGCAGGGGAGGAGTGACCACCAACTCTCCGAGACAAAACTCAGGGAGCCACAAGTGCCCATAAAGAAATAGAGCACAGCATTAAAAGCCAAACTGCAGGCTGAACTCAAGGATGAGCAACATATGAACATAAAGGAGGTAAACCTTCAACTTCGTGGAAGAACCTGATGGAGCCCAGAAAAGAAAACTCGAATCCACTACCCACTGTTAGAGAAAACTCAAATCCACTACCCCACTGATAGAGAAAACTCGAATCCACTACCCACCGATAGAGAAAACTCGAATCCACTACCCACCAATAGAGAAAACTCAAATCCAATACCCACCGATAGAGAAAACTCAAATCCACTACCTACCGAAAGAGAAAACTCGAATCCACTACCCACCGATAGAGAAAACTCGAGTCCACTACCCACGGATAGAGAAAACTCGAATCCACTACCCACGGATAGAGAAAACTCGAATCCACTACCCACCGATAGAGAAAACTCGAATCCACTACCCACCGATAGAGAAAACTCGAATTCAGAACCCACCGATAGAGAAAACTCGAATCCACTACCCACTGTTAGAGAAAACTCAAATCCACTACCCCACTGATAGAGAAAACTCGAGTCCACTACCCACCGATAGAGAAAACTCGAATCCACTACCCACCGATAGAGAAAACTCGAATCCACTACCCACCGATAGAGAAAACTCGAATCCACTAGGCACCGATAGAGAAAACTCGAATCCACTACCCCACCGATAGAGAAAACTCAAATCCGCTACCCACCGATAGAGAAAACTCGAGTCCGCTCTGAGAATGAACGGACTGAGCATTCGCTCTGGATGGAGAGGGATCAGCCAATGGTATCCAACCGAGGAAGACAAAATTTCAACAAAGAAAAATACGACACTAAGGGGAACAAGAAGTGAACAGATGTTGACACCCGAGTGTTTGAAACACCAAGTACTACAAATTCAACTGCAGACCATCAAAATCAGCCCAAAGCAGTTGAGACGACTGCTCCCTCAAACTTGAAAAGAACGACATCTGGAAGAGTCGTAAAGTCTCCAGACTGTCTGAATCTGTAAAAGCAGAGACTTTGGGGGGGAAAGGGGTAGCATGTAAATATTATTGTAAATACATTTGGGGGAGGTGTAGTATTAGGGTGTTCGGGCCTGTAAGGGTTATATGGGACTGGGGAAACAATACCACCCATATTATGATGTATAGAACCACATGGGTGAAGCAGAGTGTAGGGTTGGACCTGGTAGAAGTTGGCATGAAGAGAGCACCTAGTCAAGACTGTGTCCTGAATACATGTATATAGTTATGTGTTATTAATAAACAAATATTGTTCAACCATACAAGCCTCTAGACCTCTTCATGAGACAACATAGAACCTTACAATATTGACCAGTCTGATTACCCATGTCCTGTCACAGGATTCGGGATGTTTCAGGCTTGTGGACATGTGGACTTCTACCCAAATGGTGGTGAGAATATGCCGGGCTGCAGCAAGAACATCCTTTCGACCATCCTGGACATTGATGGGATCTGGCAAGGTGAGGAACAGGGGATGTGACTGTCGCTCAGAGAGACGCTGCTGGTGGGAGCACTGCCTGTTGCCAAGGGATACGGCCATTCAGAAGCTTGGACAGTCCTCCCAGCTCTCTCCTAACATCAACACGGGCCTATCTATAATTACACCTGTGAATAAAATGTCCCTGCATGGAGCGAGACAGTCACAGAGTCAGAAATACATTACAACACAGACAGGGGCCATTCGGCCCATTGACTCCATGCTGGAATGCAATGGAAAATGTTTAAGATGGTGGTGTCACAATGAGGGACTGTAAGACCTCTCCTTCTCTGTCCCATCAATTCCCATCACCCTTCTCAATCTGGAGTGATCCTGTGGCTCAAGGGTAGACACTCTTAGTTCAGAATTAGGAAGGTTTTGGGTTCAAATCTCACTACTGACAGTCCTGGAGAGTTGTGTTCTGGTTAAATATCCGGTCAGACCCTTGTCTCTGGGTGTGGGTGACTGTCCCTTATTGTATGGATTGAGGAATCTATAGCCCCTCCTGATGTGTAGGACTGACTCTTATTGGCTGGGAGACATGTGGCTCTGGCCAATGATGGAATATTCATGCTGCGACCTATCAGCTGTGAATCCTACTAGTACCTCACAAAGCTTTCCAAAAGAGAATAGAGATGCAAGAACAATTGTATTCTTTAACCTCTTCATCTCCATAGAGAATGGTGGTATAGTGGTTATGTTACGGCACTAGTAAACCAGAGTCCTGGACTAATGATCTGGAGCCAAATTCCCAAAATGGAAACTGGGGAATTTAAGTTAAAATTAATTTTGAATAAAAAGATAATCTTAGTAATTCACTAATGCACTTTTTGGATCAAAATTTGCTTTTCTTACCCAGCCTGGCCTACAGATGTGACTCCAGACCAACAGCAATGTGGTCGACTCTAATAGTCCCTCTGAAATGACCCAGCAAACCACTCAGGGGTACAGGGATGGGCAGGAAATACTGATCTTGCCAATGACGCCCATGTCCAAAACCAAATCTAATCAGCCTGTAATCAGGGAGCGTAATGCCATTTGTAACGGTCTCTCCACAGAGCACAGACCAGCATCTTGAGCAGTCGTGATTGAACTTTCCGGAAAGCTGGAGTGTCCTTCCTAGTTTGCTGTTGTCTTTAAACTGGGGAACATTCCACACGCACACCTCTAAATGACAATGACAGAGCCGCTGTTCTTTCACAAGGCAGGATCAGACCACAATCCTGCTCCATCAAAGTTGCTCATGATTAATTATGAGTTTGAAATGTTTTCTTTCCACAGGTACAAAGAGCTTTATCTCCTGCAACCATTTCCGTGCAGTTAAATATTTCTCGGAGAGTGTTTTGTCGCCAGGTGGTTTTCTAGCCTTCCCCTGTGGCAATGAGAAAAATTTCCAGAAGGTAAGGCAATTCGCACCACTCACCTGGATCATTGCTGCATTATTCATCAACTCAAAGACTCAGGAAACAAAGAGAGTTCTTCACCCTGATACACGGGACCAGCACAATGGATTCAAAAACACTCAACGTTGATTTTGGTTTGGATCTTTCTCTGTCCTATTCAAATCACTGAGGGCAGTAAAAGGGCATTTTATCTCCACAATACAGCACAGGGTTAGATACAGAGTAAAGCTCCTTCTACACTGTCCCCATCAAACACTCCCAGGACAGGTACAGCACAGGGTTAGATACAGAGTAAAGCTCCTTCTACACTGTCCCCATCAAACACTCCCAGGACAGGTACAGCACGGGGTTAGATACAGAATAAAGCTCCCTCTACACTGTCCCCATCAAACACTCCAGGACAGGTACAGCACGGGGTTAGGTACAGAATAAAGCTCCCTCTACACTGTCCCCATCAAGCACTCCCAGGACAGGTACAGCACGGGGTTAGATACAGAATAAAGCTCCCTCTACACTGTCCCCATCAAACACTCCCAGGACAGGTACAGCACGGGGTTAGATACAGAGTAAAGTTCCCTCTACACTGACCCCATCAAACACTCCCAGGACAGGTACAGCATGGGGTTAGATACAGAGTCAGCCTTCCTGTTTCTGATAATTTAGTGTATAATATATATAGGGGAGCTCTTTCATTTGTCAGGATAAATTTATAAAGATTTGTTTAGTTTGATTGTCCATTCAGTGTCCTCTCCAGTTGCATTTGGGGAAATGAGGTGTCTGCCCCAAATCTCACTGGGCCGGTTGATCTGGTCTGTTCACTGTCTGGGGATCAAGGCCACTTTGTGCTGTTCTTCATCTTCCACTCGTGGTGCCAGCGGCTGCATCGCCACGTCCTGTGCCGAGCGCTGGACACTCTCTCCGAGGGAAGTCTGCTGTAGGCTCGGTGCTGAAGTGTTGGTTTTTTATGCAGCATGTCTCCCACCAACCTGTCCACCTGGACAGTTAATGACAATTCACACTTGGTCTCCCCTTTGTGTGCAAACTCATTAAGATCCTGCCAACAACGATGACTGAATAATCAAAAGTGGTCTCCCAAACTGTGAACCATACAGACATGTGAACCAATAGTCCATTCAGGAACAGCCAACTAATCTGCATTTAACAACCCAACATCAATCTAATTTGAGTGAAGGGTGAGAACGTGTTAAAAGATTCAGATTGAAAAGTTTCTCACCTCCACCAGGTGGTGCCAGTGAGCTTTCTAATACTTTCCTATTCTGGTCTGAAACTCCAGTGGGTTTATCACAATTTGAAATGTTCCCAGTCCCTCCATTCTAAAAACACCCTCCACTACCCCTCCACCTACCCTTCAGCTACTCTCCATCCTGCTTTGGAGATTTACCAACTGTATGGTTAACAGGCTGGAAGGCGAGAATGGCTAATCCCTCTTTCTGTGTAATGCAGGAAATTCACAAAGCTGATCGTTGAAAAACCGTTCCGCTCAAATTGAGAGTTTCTGTCTTTAGCAGCACCCACACCTCCCCTCTCCAATTTTGACCCCACACCCCTCCCCCCACAAACTGGCAATGCACGCTGGGGCTCCCCTAACCCTGTCAGCCGGGCAGTTTAACCCCTCGGTTGGGCTGCGTGGACTCTGAAGGTTTGGCAGGCTTCCCCCCGAAATAATACAAGGCCCAGGGACCAACTCGTTGGTATCTTCAGGGACCCTTGTCATTGGTTCCTGGGATTGTTCCCTGCACCTGTTCTTTCAATGCGCAGAGCAAAGCTGACAGGTGTGGTTGATGTTTTGGGGTTGCTGACGAATGACGGGTTGTGTTTCTGTCAGGCGGAATGCTTTGCTTGTCCATCTGAAGGCTGTCCCACCATGGGATACAACATTGGGGCGTACCGACCTGCAGCTGGCCTCCTACACCAGCGATTCTATCTTAAAACAGGAGAATCCAGCCCCTTCGGACGTGAGTACAACTCTTGAGCAGCTTCCCTGGAAATAGCCGCAAATCAGGAAATGGAAGGGAGGGAGGAACTCGGGAAAATTACAATCACCAGGGAAGTGGTACTGAGTAAATGGTTGGGGCTGCCGGCTGACAAGTCCCTAGGTCCGGATGGGCTTCACCCTAAAGTCTTGAAAGAAGTGGTTAGTCAGACAATTGATGCACTGGTTTTAATTTTCCAGAATTCCCTACATTTGAGGAATGTTCCATTAGGTCGGAAAATAGTGAATGCAACTCCTTTATTCAAAACAGGAAGGAGACAGACAGTTGGAAACTACAGGCCAATTAGCCTAACATCTATTACAGGGAAAATGTTAGAAGTTATTATTAACGATGTTATAGCAGGGCACTTAGAAAAATTCAAGGTAATCAGGCAGAGTCAACATGATTTAGTGAAAGGGAAATCATGCTTAACTGATTGATTGGAGTTCTTGAAGGAGTTACATGTGCTGTGGATAAAGGGGAACAGGTGGATGTGCTGTACTTAGACTTCCAGAAGGCATTTGATAAGATGCCACATCAAAGGTTATTGTGGAAAATAAAAGCTCATGGTGTTGGGGTAACATATTGGCATGGATAGGAGATTGGCTAGCTAACAGGAAACAGAGAGTAGGCATAAATAGGCCTTTTTCTGACTGAGAAGATGTGACGAGTGGTCTGCCACAGGGATCAGGGCTGGGGCCTCGACTGTTTACAATTTATATAAATGACTTGGATGAAGGGATCGAAGGTATGGTTGTTAAATTTGCTGATGACACTAAGATAGGTAGGAAAGTAAGTTGTGAAGAGGACATAAGGAGACTACAAGGGGACATAGATAGATTAAGTGAGTGGGCAAAGACCTGGCAAATGGAGTTTAATGTGGGAAAGTGTGAAATTGTCCATTTTGACAGGAAGAATAAAAAAGAAGCACATTTCTAAATGGTGAGAGATTGCAGAGCTCTGAGATTCAGAGGGATCTGAGTGTCCTGGTGCATGAATCACAAAAAGGTTAGTATTCAGGTATAGCAAGTGATTAGGAAATGCTAATAGAATGTTATCATTTATCGTGAGGGGAATTGATTACAAAAGCAGGGAGGTTATGACTCAGTTATACAAGGCATTGGTGAGACCACATCTAGAGTATTGTGCACGGTGTTGGTCACCTTATTTAAGAAAAGATGTAAATGCATTGGAAGCAGTTCATAGAAGGGTTACCTGGAATGAGCAGGTTGTTTTATGAGGAATGGCTGGACAGACTAGGCTTGTATCTGCTGGAGTTTAGAAGAATAGCAGGTGACTTGATTGAAACCTTTAAGATCCTGAGGGGTCTTGACAGGGTGGATGTGGAGAGGATGTTTCCTCTTGAGGGAGAATCTAGAACTAGGGGTCACTGTTTAAAAATAAGGGTCATCCATTTAAGACAGAGGTGAGGCGACATTTTTTCTCTCAGAGGGTTGTGAGTCTTTGGAACTCTCTTTATCATAAGGCGGTGGAAGCAGAGACTTTGAATATTTTTAAGGCAGCGTTAAATAGATTCTTGATTAACAAGGGGGTGAAAGGTTATTGGGGATAGGTGGGAGGCTACAGTCAAATCAGCCATGATCTTATTGATTGGCGGTGCAGGCTCGAGGGGCCGAGTGGCCTTACTCCTGCACCTAATCCAATTTCCCGGAAAGTGATGGAACATCTATTCTGCACGCGGGGCCAGAGAGAGAGAGAGAGGCAAGAGGTACTTGGCCAGAGGGGCTGGGAAAACTGTCAAATGTAAATGAACTTAGACCTTCACTTTCAGAAAGGAACTCAAAAAAAACAAATGTGCTGAATAAACCTCACACTCGCTCCTCAAACCTCACACTCGCTCCCTCAAACCTCGCACTCGTTCCCTCAATTTTTTTTCATTTATTTACAGGATGTTGGCTTCGCTGGCTGGGCCAACGTTTATTGCCCATCCCTAATTGCCCTTGAGAAGATGGTGGTGAGCTGCCTTCTTGAACCGCTGCAGCCCATGTGGTATAGGTACACCCACAGTGCTGTTAGGGAGGGAGTTCCAAGATTTTGACCCAGCGACAGTGAAGGAATGGTGATATATTTCCAAGTCAGGATGGTGAGTGACTTGGAGGGGAACTTCCAAGTGGTGGTGTTCCCATCTATCTGCTGCCCTTGTCCTTCTAGATGGTAGTGGTCGTGGGTTTGGAAGGTGCTGTTAAAGGAGCCTTGGTGAATTCCTAACATTCACTCCCTCAAATCTCAGACTCACTCCCTTAAATCTCACACTCACTACCTCAAACTGCACACTGAGTCCGATGAGCCTCAGGCAGTACCAGAACTCAATGTCTAAGCTCTACCACAACTATCCCAATATTTCAGTCAAGCCCAGCTCTCTCACTGTGACTAACTCATTACCTCTTTTCTCTCCTGCCTTGACACCTAGTTTGGCGTTATAATGTGTCTGTGACACTCTCTGGTTCTCATTCTGTTTCTGGTACCCTGAATGTTGCTTTGTATGGAACCAAGGGGAACACTCGTCAGCATAAAATCACCAAGTAAGTTTCAGTATATTCCACATCTTCATTTTAGCATCATTATATTGTTACACTCATCCCTTTATCAAAATATCCTGTCCCTTCTTTATCTTTTTGTCCTTTTATTAAGTACTAAAGTCCTTCATTATAATACTTCATATTTTAATTCAAATATTCTATCCATTAATTAAAATATTTCACCTTCTCTGGTGTGGGATGAATCACTGCTTTGAGTCTCACTGGGTCTTGAACTCTCTTTGATGTGAGGAGATGTCATGGTCAGTTTCTTGGCTGAAGGATTGTTCTGTTCACTGGATCACACGTGGTCACACGCTTAACTCTTCGCTCAGACTCACAGGTTGAAATATAAGCAGGGAGTCGAATTAGGTAACGTTTTCCATTTTTCTAGAAAGAACCTCCGCCCAGGCAGAACATATTGGGCTCTTGTTGATGCAGAACTGGATGTGGGCGACCTTACCAAAGTGAAGTTTCTGTGGGACAATAACATGATAAACATACTCCACCCCCAACTCGGAGCCGAGAGCATCACCTTGGTGCGAGGGAAGGATCATGCCAGGTCAGTCACTACTGCCAACTGCAGCACTTCTCAGTGGGAGCACGAGATGGGAAGACTGGGAGGATAAATTCAGGCAGGGTCAGGCATGGAGGATGTGAGGATACTCTTAGGTTGGAAACCCCGCCTTAAAGGATTCTGGGTTCCGAACCTCAATCCAGGATTTAACACATAATCTTCATGGACAGGACAGGTGGAGTGCCACTCTGTCAGAGGGTCAGTACTGAGGGAGTGCTGCACTGTCAGAGGGTCAGTACTGAGGGAGTGCTGCACTGTCAGAGGGTCAAGTACTGAGGGAGTGCCACTCTGTCAGAGGGTCAGCACTGAGGGAGTGCCACTCTGTCAGAGAGTCAGTACTGAGGGAGTGCTGCACTGTCAGAGGGTCAGTACTGAGGGAGTGCCACTCTGTCAGAGGGTCAGTACTGAAGGAGTGCTGCACTGTCAGAGAGTCAGTACTGAGGGAGTGTTGCACTATCAGACAGTCAGTACTGAGGGAGTGCTGCACTGTCAGAGGGTCAGTACTGAGGGAGTGCTGCACTGTCAGAGGGTCAGTACTGAGAAAGTGCTGCACTGTCAGAGGGTCAGTACTGAGAAAGTGCTGCACTGTCAGAGGGTCAGTACTGAGAGAGTGCTGCACTGTTGGAGGATCAGTACTGAGAGAGTGCTGCACTGTCAGAGAGTCAGTACTCAGGGAGTGCTGCACTGTCGGAGCGTCAGTACTGAGGGGATGCGGCACTGTCAGAGGGTCAGTACTGAGGGAGTACTGCACTGTCAGAGGGTCAGTACTGAGGGAGTGCTGCACTGTCAGAGCGTCAGTACCGAGAGAGTGCTGCACTGTCGGAGGGTCAGCACTGAGGGAGTGCTGCACTGTCAGAGCATCAGTACTGACAGTGTGCTGCACTGTCAGAGGGTCAGCACTGAGGGTGTGCTGCACTGTCAGAAGGTCAATATTGAGGGTGTGCTGCACTGTCAGAGGGTCAGTACTGAGGGTGTGCTGCACTGTCAGAGGGTCAGTACTGAGGGTGTGCTGCACTGTCGGATGATCAGTACTGAGGGAGTGCTGCACTGTCGGAGGGTCAGTACTGAGGGAGTGCTGCACTGTTAGAGGGTCAGCACTGAGGGAATGCTGCACTGTCAGAGGGTCAGTACTGAGGGAATGCTGCACAGTCAGAGGGTCAGTACTGAGGGAGCGCTGCACTGTCAGAGGGTTAGTACTGAGGGAGAGCTGTGTGGATGGAGTTAGGATATTGATGAACCATGATTTAATTGACTAGTAGGACAGACTTGAGGGGCTCAATGGTCTCCTGTCTGCCTGTGTTTCTAATGGAGAGACAGTAGGCTTCTGTTCAGGAAGGCTGGAATTAAATGGTGGGTGGTATCCCTCATACAAAACCATGTTCAGGATCCCAACCTAAAAATTTATGCTCTGAAGAAGGGTCATACGGACTCGAAATGTTAACTCTGTTTCTCTCTCCTTGGACGCTGTCAGAACTGCTGAGTTTTTCCAGCATTTTCTGTTTTTGTTTATTATTAGACGTTCAGGGTGTTGTATGAACTCTCTAACTCCTCTTCCTTTTTTCTCCTGATAGTTTCCGTTTTTGTGGGAACGAGGTGGTTAAAGAGGAGACCCTACAAACCCTGACACCCTGTGACAACTAGAAAACTGGCCTGAGATCCATAGCAAACCTGTCAGTCAAGGAATCAAAATCCATACTCCTATTCCCAAAATTTTCCACAGGAATGTTTCAGCGAATTGTCATGGGCAATCTGGAATCCAGGGGAAGGGGTGGGGGGGGACAGATGAAGAGAATCAACTTCACAGAGGATTGATCGGAAAGGGAATATTTCTGATCCAGGACACACCGATTTCAGGAAATCGGACCAGATCACTCATGTAAAGGCATCATTCCGAGGTGATCAAATATTCCCGGCTTCAGAATCAAGGAGGATTCCTCTAAAGAGAGGCAGTCATCTTCCTCCATTGACAAATTAACTTGTATCTGACCCTCTGTATCAATCAAATAAAAAAATCTGCTTGCTCATTGACTAGTTTTATCATGTGATAGAAATGCATCAGACAGCCAATTTACAAATTACATGGAACAACAGGGGAATTAACAGGAGCACTGGGAATTGATGTAGTGGAAGTGAATGGGAAACATTGGGCTTATGTACAATGAGGATACATGGGGAGGGAATTGTGTCTATTGGGATTACGTACAGTGGGAGTGAATGGGAAGGGGTTTGGTCCATTGGGATTGTGTACAACGGAAATAAATAGGAAGTGGTTTGGGTCCATTGGAAAAGAGTATAATGTGATTAAATGGGAAGCAGTTTGGTCCACTTGAATATTGTACAATGGAAATATAGGAAAGGGGATTGGGTCCATTGGGATTATGTACAATGGGAGAGAAGAGGAAGGGGATTGGTCCATTGAGATTGTGTACACTAGAAGTGAAGAGGAAGGGGATTGGTCCATTGGGATCATGCACAATAGGAGTAAAGAGGGAGGGGATTGGTCCATTGGGATTTTGTACAATGGGAGAGAAGAGGAAGGGGATTGGTCCATTGGGATTGTGTACACTGGAAGTGAAGAGGAAGGGGATTGGTCCATTGGGATTGTGTACAATGGGAGCGAAGAGGGAGGGAATTGGCCCATTGGGATTGTATACAATGGGAGTGAAGAGGAAGAGGATTGATCCATTGGGATTCTACAGGTGATATGAATGTGGAGTGGGTTTGAATTGTATGAAATGGGATGTGTGATCTCACTTGGAAATTCGCACCAGGTGCTGAGCAGTTGATTACATCAAAATCCAATTCCTTTCCTTTAAATTGGGAATTCAAAGGGAATTATCAAACTTGACAGAACATAACATGTTCTAAAGAGATCGAGGGAACATTGCTTGGATGATAGTGTTCCTATTTTTTCCTAAAATGTTACCCGATATTATTTGTGAAGCAGACGATTGCTGGTGCCTCAGAGGGAGGGTGAAAATCAGCTGCTTTTCAGAGACACGAATATTAACTGGGCCGTTTGCAAACCATGAGACAATCTTCACAATGACTAAACTAGGAATGTTCAAATCATAGTGTATCTTCTTCATGGCGAGAGGAGGATGACCTGAGGACATCTGAATTGCAACATTATTTGGACCCTCTACTTAAGCTGCATTTGCAGTTAAATAGACCTATCAGGCAAAGGTCAGGCTTCCTTTACACTGTCCCCATCAAACACTCCCAGGATAGGGACAGCAAGGGGTTAGATACAGAGTAAAGCTCCCTCTACACTGTCCCATCAAACACTCCCAGGGTAGGTACAGCACAGGGTTGGTTACAGAGTAAAGCTCCCTCTACATGTCCCCATCAAACACTCTCAGGACAGGAACAGCACAGGGTTAGCTACAGAGTAAAGCTCCCTCTACACTGTCCCCGTCAAACACTCAGGACAGGTACAGCACGGGGTTCGCTACACAGTAAAGCTCCCTCTACGCTGTCCCCATCAAACACTCTCAGGGTAGGTACAGCACGGTGTTAGATACAGAGTAAAGCTCCCTCTACACTGTCCCCATCAAACGCTCCCAGGACAGGTACAGCACAGGGTTAGATACAGAGTAAAGCACCCTCTACACTGTCCCCATCAAACGCTCCCAGGACAGGTACAGCACGGGGTTAGATACAGCGTAAAGCTCCCTCTGCACTATCCCCATCAAACACTCCCAGGACAGGCAGAGCACAGAGTTAGATACAGAGTAAAGCTCCCTCTACACTGTCCCCATCAAACACTCCCAGGGCGGGTACAGCACGGTGTTAGATACAGAGTAAAGCTCCCTCTACACCGTCCCCATCAAACACTCCCAGGGCAGGGACTGCACAAATGTGTGTGTTCGAAAGATTGACAGTGAACAAGTTAGAAAAAGAAATTTATTGGAAGGGAAACGAAAGAAAGGGGAGCTGTCAGACAAATACTGATGTGAGATTTATGGTTGTCAGGAGTGAGGCAGATTTGAAATGCTGATAAATATGATTTTTTTATTGATTGGTTTAAACTTCAAAGTGACTAATATAAAAATTGGTTAAATCTCTATTTGATATTGAGTACCTGTCAACGTGCAGTGAGTGGTAGTCGGCAAGCCTGAGAAAGCAAGATAGAGGGACAATGACAGAGAGAAACATAGAGAGATCAAAAAATGATAGAGATAGAACAATAGACAGCAAAGGGGAGATAGAGGAGGAATAGTGAAAATAAGAGAGACAGGGGAAAGAGAAAGTGAGGGAGGACGAGAGAGATAAATGGAAAGAGAGTCAGACGGAGCGAGGGAGAAACAGAGGCTAAATTTGTCCCTTACAGCTAACATCCTGTGACCAGAAACAAAAGCAGGAGCAGACCCTGTTGAACCAGCAGCAGGACCAGGTTTGGCATATTCCCAGAAGGAGCCGATTCTCCACCACACAGGCTGTTGTCCCAATTAATGATGGCAGCCGCCCGACAGAGAGCTGGGAGCTGAATAGCTGTAGCTGCAAAGATTAGCTGCCCCAAACTCAAAGGAGCCTCAAAACAGATGAGAGGGGGTAGGGCTGCTGGGCCCTGTCAGGTGAGTGGGGGGGTGGGGGTGGGGGTGGGGGTGGGGATGGGGGGTGGGGGGTGGGGGTGGGGGTGGGGGTGGGGATGGGGGGTGGGGGGTGGGGGTGGGGGTGGGGGTGGGGGTGCTGTGGCCAGTCAGGTGGGTGGGGATGGGGGGTGGGGGATGGGGGTGGGGGTGGGGGTGCTGTGGCCAGTCAGGTGGGTGGGGATGGGGGGGTGGGGGGTGGGGCTGCTGTGGCCAGTCAGGTGGGTGGGGATGGGGGGTGGGGGTGGGGGTGGGGGTGGGGGTGGGGGTGGGGATGGGGGGTGGGGGTGGGGGGTGGGGTTGGGGGTGGGGGTGGGGGTGCTGTGGCCAGTCAGGTGGGTGGGGATGGGGGATGGGGGTGGGGGTGGGGGTGGGGATGGGGGGTGGGGGTGGGGGTGGGGATGGGGGTGGGGGTGGGGATGGGGGGTGGGGGTTGGGGGTGGGGCTGCTGTGGCCAGTCAGGTGGGTGGGGATGGGGGGTGGGGTTGGGGGATGGGGGTGGGGGGTGGGGGTGGGGATGGGGGGTGGGGGTGGGGGGATGGGGGGTGGGGGTGGGGGGTGGGGGGTGGGGGTGGGGATGGGGATGGGGGGTGGGGGGTGGGGGTGCGGGTGGGGGATGGGGGGTGGGGGTTGGGGGATGGGGGGTGGGGGTGGGGGGTGGGGGTGGGGGTGGAGGTGGGGGGTGGGGGGTGGGGGTGGGGGTGGAGGTGGGGGGTGGGGGTTGGGGGATGGGGGGTGGGGGTGGGGGGTGGGGGTGGGGGTGGAGGTGGGGCGTGGGGGTGGGGGTGGAGGTGGGGGGTGGGGGTTGGGGGATGGGGGATGGGGGGTGGGGGTGGGGGGTGGGGGTGGGGGTGGAGGTGGGGGGTGGGGGTGGGGGTGGGGGTGGAGGTGGGGGGGTGGGGGTTGGGGGATGGGGGGTGGGGGGTGGGGGGGGGGGGTGGGGGTGGTGGTGGGGGGGTGGGGGTTGGGGGATGGGGGGTGGGGGTGGGGGGTGGGGGGGTGGGATTGGGGGTGGGGATGGGGGTGGGGTTGGGTGTTGGGGGTGGGGGGTGGGGGTGGGGATGGGGGTGTGTGTGGGGGTGGGGGTGGGGGTGGGGGATGGGGGGTGGGGGTGGGGTGGGGGTGGGGGTGGGGATGGGGGGTAGGGGGTGGAGGTGGGGGGTGGGGGTGGGTGTTGGGGGATGGGGGGTGGGGGTGGGGGTGGGGATGGGGGTGGGGGGTGGGGATGGGGGGTGGGGGTGGGGGTGGGGGTGGGGATGGGGGGTAGGGGGTGGGGGTGGGGATGGGGGGTGGGGGTGGGGGGTGGGGGTGGGGATGGGGGGTGGGGGTGGGGGTTGTGGTGGGGATGGGGGGTGGGGGTGGGGGTGGGGATGGGGATGGGGGGTGGGGGGTGGGGGTGCGGGTGGGGGATGGGGGGTGGGGGTTGGGGGATGGGGGGTGGGGGGGTGGGGGGTGGGGGTGGGGGTGGAGGTGGGGGGTGGGGGTTGGGGATGGGGGGTGGGGGTGGGGATGGGGGGTGGGGTTGGGGATGGGGGGTGGGGGTGGGGTTGGGGATGGGGGGTGGGGTTGGGGATGGGGGGTGGGGGTGGGGATGGGGGGTGGGGGTGGGGGTGGGGATGGGGGTGGGGATGGGGGGTGGGGTTGGGGATGGGGGGTGGGGGTGGGGATGGGGGGTGGGGTTGGGGATGGGGGGTGGGGGTGGGGGTGGGGATGGGGGTGGGGATGGGGGGTGGGGGTGGGGGTGGGGGTGGGGGTGGGGGGTGGGGGTGGGGATGGGGGGTGGGGTTGGGGATGGGGGGTGGGGGTGGGGGTGGGGGGTGGGGGGTGGGGGTGGGGGTGTAGGTGGGGGGTGGGGGTGGGGGTTGGGGAATGGGGGGTGGGGGTGGGGGTGGGGGTGGGGATGGGGGGTCGGGGTGGGGATGGGGGGTGGGGGTGGGGGTGGGGATGGGGGTGGGGGTGGGGATGGGGGGTGGGGGGTGGGGGTGGGGGTGGGGGTGGGGGTGGGGATGGGGGGTGGGGGTGGGGGTGGGGGTGGGGATGGGGGGTGGGGGGTGGGGGTGGGGGTGGGGATGGGGGGTGGGGGTGGGGATGGGGGGTGGGGGGTGGGGGGTGGGGGTGGGGATGGGGGGTGGGGGTGGGTGTGGGGGTGGGGGTGGGGGTGGGGATGGGGGGTGGGGGGTGGGGGTGGGGATGGGGGGTGGGGGTGGGGATGGGGGGTGGGGGTGGGGGTGGGGATGGGGGGTGGGGGTGGGGGTGGGGATGGGGGTGGGGATGGGGGGTGGGGGTGGGGGTGGGGGGTGGGGTGGGGGTGGGGATGGGGGTGGGGGTGGGGGTGGGGATGGGGGGTGGGGGTGGGGGTGGGGGTGGGGATGGGGGGTGGGGGTGGGGGTGGGGGTGGGGATGGGGGGTGGGGGTGGGGATGGGGGGTGGGGGTGGGGGTGGGGTGGGGGTGGGGATGGGGGGTGGGGGTGGGGATGGGGGGTGGGGGTGGGGGTGGGGGGTGGGGGTGGGGGTGGGGGTGGGGTTGGGGGTGGGGGTGGGGGGTGGGGGGTGGGGATGGGGGGTGGGGGTGGGGGTGGGGGGTGGGGGTGGGGTGGGGGTGGGGATGGGGATGGGGGGTGGGGGTGGGGGTGGGGGTGGGGGTGGGGGTGGGGGTGGGGGGTGGGGGGGGGGGTGGGGATGGGGGGTGGGGGTTGGGGGTGGGGGTGGGGCTGCTGGGGCCAGTCAGGCTGACCCTGGTGGTCGGTGGGGGAGGGGTGACCATGGAGCTTGGGGAGCAGCATTGCCAATGGGGGTGGTCATTTTAACCAGGGGGCCTCTCCCTGGGCCTGTCGGCCGCACATTCCCCTCCGAGGCTGCCAGGTTTCACTGGACGGCCTCAGGTCGCCGTGACTCCTCCCACCCCTGGCACAATGTCCCCAGGAAGCTGGTCCTTTTGTGCTTAAGTGGTTCAGTTGGGCTCCTGGCAGGCGGCTGATCTCCATTTTTCCCATCGCTGGTTAAATAACAGCAGGAAAACGTCAAGTACCCACCCTCTGCCCAGCCCCGCCCCTCCCCACCCAGCCCCGCCCCTCCCCACCCAGCCCTGCCCCTCCCCACCCAGCCACGCCCCTCCCCACCCAGCCCCACCCAGCCCCGCCCAGCCCCGCCCCTCCCCACCCAGCCACGCCCCTCCCCACCCAGCCCCACCCAGCCCCGCCCCTCCCCACCCAGCCCCGCCCCTCCCCGCCCAGCCCCGCGCCTCCCCGCCCAGCCCCGCCCCTCCCCGCCCAGCCCCACCCAGCCCCGCCCCTCCCCGCCCAGCCCCGCCCCTCCCCACCCAGCCCCACCCATCCCCGCCCCTCCCCGCCCAGCCCCGCCCCTCCCCACCCCTCCCCACCCAGCCCCGCCCCTCCCCACCCAGCCCCGCCCCTCCCCACCCAGCCCCGCCCAGCCCTGCCCACTCCCCGCCCAGCCCCGCCCCTCCCCACCCAGCCCCGCCCCTCCCCGCCCAGCCCCGCCCAGCCCCGCCCCTCCCCGCCCAGCCCCCGCCCCCTCCCCCGCCCCTCCCCCACCCAGCCCCCGCCCCTCCCCGCCCAGCCCCGCCCCTCCCCGCCCAGCCCCTGCCCCTCCCCACCCAGCCCCGCCCAGCCCCGCCCAGCCCCACCCAGCCCCGCCCCTCCCCACCCAGCCCCGCCCAGCCCCGCCCCTCCGCACCCAGCCCTGCCCCTCCCCGCCCAGCCCCACCCAGCCCCGCCCAGCCCCACCTAGCCCCGCCCCTCCCCGCCCCACCCCACCCAGCCCAGCCCACCCCCGCCCAGCCTCGCCCCAATGCCTACCTGTGAAATTTCACATACATACATACATTTTACATACATCTAAACATACGAATTAGGAGCCTTCCCACCTCCCAGCCTCTCACCAGGGGGCTTCCAAAATTCTAGCCATAGAGAAAGAGACAAAGATAGAGAGAAAACAGCATTGAGAGAGAGAGAGAGAGAGAGGAGAGAGAAATAGATTGGCAATTGGAATGAAAGGAAGATAAAGTGTGAGAGAGAAAGAGAAGTGTGGGAAATGTGGGTCATATGCCCACACCCTCCCCTGCTCATGGGTAAGTTGGTGAGACCCATGTGGGGGTGCCCAACGTGCGAGCACTCACACCGCCAGGATCACTGACCATCAATCCCAGGTTTTGAACAGGGACTGCGAGCTCACTGAATGTGGTTACTTTCTGTGAATGGGGTTTTCTATAAATAACTCCTCCTCAGACTAACTGTCTCCCAGAATGAACTGACCTTTTAAAAGCTTTTTAAGTTTCAGGCCAACTCTAAGTAGCATCCTTGAGCAGCTATTTTAAGGTGTGTCGTGGGGAGAGTGGGGGCTGCAACAGTTTAATCTATATACTTTGCCATTTAAACAAGGATCAATTATTGATAAACAGCCAGTTGGCCGCTGAGAGGAAGAGAGAGAGAGAAGAGAGAAAACGCTGAGTGATTTGAGGGGAAGAGAGAAGGTCAGATAGAGAGAGAGGGGGCTGTGGGGAGAGAGAGAGAGAGAGAGAGAGAGGCTGGTGGGGTGGGGGGGGGGAGAGAGAGAGGCTGGTGGGGTGGGGGGGGGAGATAGAGAAAGAGAGAGAATGCTGAATGATTTGAGAGGGAGAGGGGGTCAGAAAGAGAGAGAGAGAGAGAACGCTGAGTGATCTGAGCTCTCAGGTGGTTCTGAATTTTCTGTTTCTCTCCCTGCTCAAAGTGTTGACTCCAGATTATTGTGATAACAGAGTTCCTCATCCCCATGCTCCCAGTAGCTTACTCTCTGTGTAATCCCTGCCAGAGAATGTTGACCCCAGTGATGAGGGAGTTCAGTTATTTTGAGGGACTGGAAAAATGGGTTGTTCACAGCAAAGGCTATGGTGAGATTTAATCGAGGCGTTCAAAATCATGAATGGTTTGATAGAGTAAATAAGGATAAACTATTTCCAATGGCAGGAGGGTCGGTAACCAGAGGGACACAGATTTAGGGCAATTGTCAAAAGAACCAGACAGGGAGAATTTATTTTCACGGAGAGTTGTTGTGATCTGGAATGCGCTGCCTGAAAGGCAGTGGAAGCAGATTCAACAGTAACTTTCAAAACAGGATTGGATGAGTACTTAGCATCAAATAATCATAGTATGGTTACAGCACAGAAGGAGGCCATTCAGCCTCTCATGCTCATGCTAGCTCTCTGTAAGAGTGGCTCAGCTAGTGCCACTCCTGCACATTTTCCCTGTAACTGCAATTTGTTTTCTCTTTAGATAATGATCCAATTCCTTTTTGAAAACTTCGATTGAATCTGCCTCCACCACACTCTCATTTCCAAACACACAATTTTAAACTATACATCTTTGTTTTTAAATCTCCTCATGGCCTTGCCCCTCTCTATCTCGGTAATCCTCTCCAGCCACACAATCCTCTGAGATATCTGCGCGCCTCTAACTCTGACCTCTGAAACATCCCCGATTTTAATCACTCCACCATTGGTGGCCGGGCCTTCAGCTGCCTGAGCCCCAAGCTCTGGAATTCCCTCTCTAAGCCTCTCCAACTCTCTAACTCACTTTCCCCCTTCAACCCATCTCTTTAAAACCTACCTCATTGGCCAAGATTTTGATCACCTGACCTAATATCTCCTTTTGTGGCTCAGTGTCGTATTTAAGTTTGATAACTTTCCTGTGAAGCCGCTTGGAGGTTTTACTATGCTAAAGGTGCTATATAAATGCAAGTTGTTGTTATTTTAATAGATTGACTTTATCCATTATTACAGCACATTGCCTTATTATAAAACAGAAGCCCCCTCCTTTAATATAGTGATGACTTTATTAACATGCAGAGTCTGTCCCTTTTACACAGTGAATACACTTTCAACATTGTGGCATTGTCATTTTAAATCTAGGATTGTTTGATATGATATTGATGATGATTTGAGATAGAGTTTGCATGATTGTGGATGAAACAAAGCAATGAGGAGACTTGTACCTGTGTCAAAGCTGGTAATTTTTCATGAAGAAATTAGTTGGTATTGATTCCTAATGTGTTGTAAACAGCTAATAATCTAACTTTTATTCATGAATATCGTACAATGTTGAGTAATGTGAAGTTTTGCTGAGTTATACTGGGTAATGCTGATTAATACTGAGTATTGCTGAGTATCGCTGAGTAATGCGGAGTAATGCTGAGTAATGCGGAGTATTGCTGAATAATGCAGAGTATTTCTGAGTATTGTTGATTAATGCGGAGTATTGCTGAGTAATGCGGAGTAATGCTGAGTAATGCTGAGTAATGTGGAGTATTGCTGAATAATGCGGAGTATCTCTGAGTACTTCTGAGTAATGCGGAGTAATGCAGAGTATTGCTGAGTAATGCGGAGTATTTCTGAGTATTGCTGAGTGATGCGGAGTATTGCTGAGTAATGCGGAGTAATGCAGAGTAATGTGGAGTATTGCTGAGTAATGCAGAGTATTGCTGAGTAATGCAAAGGAATGCGGAGTATTGCTGAGTAATGTGGAGTATTGCTGATTAATGTGGAGTATTGCTGAGTAACGTTGTAAATGAATTGAGCATTTCAGCTTCAATCACCAATTTAAGCAGTGGATTCCAGACACCCACCACCCTCTGAGTGAAAAAGTTTTTCCTCATGACTCCCCTAAACCCTCTACCAATCACCTTAAATCTGTGCCCCCTGGTAATTGACCCCTCAGCTAGGGGAAACAATTCTTTGCTGTCTACCGTGTCTAAACCCCTCATTGTCACCAATGATTCCAATTTAACTTTATTTTCAGCAGTCACTCATTAGCAATTTCTATAAAAGGCAAAACATGTTCACTTTCTTAATTGAAACATTTTTTACACAGGACCTTAAATTAGATTTACACAAATTGTCCCATCAATCCACTGGGGACTGGAGTCAGTACTCCGGTTGTAATCTGCTTCTTATTCTACTGGTGCCAGGTATTGTCTCACTGAAACTGGATACTAACTCCCAGAGCAATAAACTCTGCCACTGGAATCAAGGACATTTAAACTGAAACCAGCTGAATAGCATTTCATCATTTTCGAATTCTGCTTAACAAAAGTGAAGTCTTATTCTGTGTTACTGACATGATATGGGTACAGTGTGAATCTTTTACTGACAGCGTGAGGGTGCAGTGCATACACCAGTGACAGTGTGGGGGTGTGGTGTGTGTGTGTCAGTGACTGTGTGAGTGTCCGGTGTGTGTGTCAGTGACAGTTGGTGTGTGTGAGTGTCCAGTGTGTGTGTCACTGAGTGTGAGGTGTGTGTGTGTGTGTTACTAACGGTGTGAACTCCAAATAGTGAAATATGCAGTTCAAGTTATTTGAACTGGCAAGTTATAATTTGACCTGTGCTCTATTCCAATCCCTTGATCATTCGAAGAGTGGGATTGGTTATTGACAACTAGATAAACATATGATGTTATCAGGCAATCTGTAACTGACTACTTTGTCAAGTATCTCAGTGATGTTTCCTGGAATGACAGCATTGTATCTAAGTGACCAGAGGAATCAATATTGAATTTCAAATAGACCAGGGTAAAGAGCCGTCCTTCCTGCTTTTAAGTGAGACGGGGACTCTCTCAGTTCTCTGAAACTCCCACTCTAACCTCCCTCCAACCAGTCGCACCCCCATTTATACATCAGAATAACAAGAGGGGGAGAGGAAGAGCCCATTCCACTGGCTGTGCTGATAGAAACGAGCAGAATTTTCCGTGCCCGTTGGCGTTGGGCATCATGGCGGGAAGTTTCACAATGTGAAACCAGTTTGAAATCTGCTGTGCCCATCAATGGCGGGCCACGTTTCCCAGCGCTGCATGTCAGGAACTTCATTTTAATACATCTGCATATCATTAGAAGACCTGCTCACCAGAATCATCACCCCCCACATTGGATCATCCGAGCCCTCACGCTGACACGTTTCACAACAGCATTTATAAGGTGCGCACCTGGCGAGCTGCACTTTGAGGGGCAGCCGTAGAGTCATAGAGGTCTACAGCACAGAAAAAGGCCCTTCAGCCCATCAAGTCTGCACCGGTCAAACAAGTACCTAACTATTCTAACCCCATTTTCCAGCACTAGGCCCAAAGCCTTGTATGCCATGGTATCGCAAGTGCACATCCAAATACTTCTTAAATGTTATGAGGGTTTCTGCCTCTACCACCCTTTCAGGTAGTAAGTTCCAGATTCCCGCCACCCTCTGGGTGAAAAAATTCCCCCTCACATCCCATCTAAACCTCCTGCCCTTTACCTTAAATCTATGCCGTCTGGTTATTGATCCCTCCACCAAGGGGAAAAGTTCCTTCCTGTCTACCCTCTCGATGTCCCTCATAATTTTATACACCTCAATCATGTCCCCCCTCAATCTCCTCTGCGTTAGGGAAAATAATCCCAGTCTATCCAATCTCTCCTCATAACTAAAATTCTCCAGCCCAGGCAACATCCTGCTAAATCTCCTCTGCACTCTCTCTAGTTTAATCACATCCTTCCTATAATGCGGATTCCAGAACTGCACGCAATATTTTAGCTGTGGCCTAACCAGTGTTTTATACAGTTCCAGCATAACCTCCCTGTTCTTATACTCTATGCCTCACCTAATAAAGGCAAGTATCCCAAATGCCTTCTTCACCACCTTATCTACCTGTCCCGCTACCTTAAGGGACTGGTGGACATGTACACCAAGGTCCCTCTGATCCTCGATACTTCCCAGGTTCCCACCATTCATCGTGTATTCCCATGCCTTGTTTGTCCTGCCCAAGTGCATCACCTCACACTTATCCAGATTAAATTCCATCTGCCACTGATCAGCCCATCTGACCAGACCATCTATATCCTCCTGTAATCTAAGGCTATCCTCCTCACAGTTTACCACCCCACCAATTTTCATGTCATCGGCGAACTTGTTGATCAACCCGCCTACATCCAAGTCTAAATTGTTTATATATACCACAAACAGTAAGGGACCCAACATCGATCCCTGTGGAACCCCACTGGACACAGGCATCCAGTCACAAAAACACCCCTCGACCATCACCCTCTGCTTCCTGCCACTCAGCCAATTCTGGATCCAATTTGCCAAATTGCCTTAGATCCCATGGGCTCTTATCATCGTTATCAGTGTCCCATGCAGGACCTTATCAAAAGCCTTGCTGAAGTCCAAGTCGACTACATCAAATGCATTGCCCTCATGTACACACCTGGCCACGTCTTTGAAAAATTCAGTCAACTTGGTCAGACATGACCTCCCCTTAACAAAATCATGCTGACTAATCTTGATTAATCCCTGCCTCTCCAAGTGTAGATTAATTCTGTCCCTCAAAATTGCTTCCAATTGTTTCCCCACCACTGAGATTAGACTGACTGGCCTGTAGTTCCCTGGTTTATCTCTTCCTCCCTTCCTGAATAAAGGTACCACATTGGCTGTCCTCCAGTCCTCTGGCACCTCTCCTGTGGCCAGAGAGGTATTGAAAATTATTGCCAGTGCCCCTGCTACCTCCTCCCTTGCCTCACTCAACAGCCTGAGATACATTTCATCCAGGCCTGGAGATTTATCTACTTTTAAGCCTGCCAGACTACTTAGAACCTCCTCCCTTTCTGTTTTTTGATATAATTTCTTTAATTATATCAGAGTCCTTCTGCCTGATTTCCATACCCATGTCGTCCCTCTCACTTGTGAACACCGACACAAAGTATTCATTTAGAACCCTACCTACGTCTTCTGGCTCTACACACAAATTACCACTGTGGTCCTTAATGGGCCCTACTCTTTCCCTAGTTATCCTCTTACTCTTAAGGTACTTGTAAAATAACTCGGGGGTGAGTGCATAGTAACGTAGCACAGCACTTGCAAGGGTTGCCTGTTGGACCTCAATGTGCATTCAGATGAGGGCACAGGCAAGTCACATTTTCCTTGCTGGCTGACAATGCGGTGCCGGGGCAGGGCATGGGCTGCACTGCAGTTGAGATGAGTTGAGGGAGGGCATGGGCTGCACTGCAGTTGAGATGAGTTGAGGGGGGGGTGGTTGATGGTAGTGCTAACACGTGCAGGTGGGGAGAGGGTGGGGGAGAGGGTGGGGAGGGGCGGCCACGCATTAGGGGAAACCTTGTATAAAATGACCATTCCTCCGCAGCTGAGACAGTTCATGCATGTCAATGTGGCTGTGCCTGGAGTCGGGCCTCTAGCTTATCTGCCTACTCAAGCAATGCAGAGGCATGAAAGTGCTACCAAACACTCCAGAGCTTTTCACCCCTCAGGCACAAACTGCAAACTAATGAGTGTTTCAGTAGACTGCAGAACAATTGGACGACTGGGCATGTTGTACAATCTCCTTGCTAAAGCTGGCCATGGAGCAGTCACTGGTGGAGGTGCTCACAGCCCCTTGCAATGTCATCATCCTGGTTTGGACCAGTCTCCTCCATGGTTCAAGCTAACAGTGCGGGTTAGGAGAATGCCTGCACCTGAGCTGAGGGCACAGCATGCAGACCCGTGGGGCAAAGCTGCTGCCAATTGGTCAGGTGAAGTGAAGCAGATGTGGGTGGGGTTTCGGGCAGCCATGCAGCGCACTAAACTCTGGCCATCCAAGCGGTGGCCAGCACTCTCCAGGAAGCATTAAGGGGCCTTCAAACTTAACCAAGAGAGGTTCTTAGAACACCCAAGCTAACCCACACGTCCCTCTCTTTCATCCTGCAGGAGGAGGATATCAGGAGCATGAAGCCTGGTGACCTAGGTATATGCCTCGTGGCTTACAGAGAGCGGAGACGAAGGAGAAGAGAGAGACTGAGGCTCCTGGCTGTGCAGAGGGTGGAGCAGCATCCTCAGGAAGAAGCGGCAGCTGGGGTTCCCGCACATGCCACTGAAGAGCCACGGTGAGCTGTGGCTGGTCGGCATCTAGTGACACCCAGGGTCTACTGACGCCTCCTGTCATTCCTGCAGATGACTGACAACCAGTGTCGTCAAAGACTCTGCATGTCTGGAGAACTGGTTGGCCACATCTGCCAGCTGCTGCAGGATTTGGTGCTAAGGGGACATGGAGGCATCCACTGCTAGTGGCTGTGAAAGTGACCATGGAGCTCAATTTTTATGCCAGTGGCTCCTTTCCGGGCTTTGTGGGATTTCACAATCCGCCACCCACAAATGCATCCATGAGGTCACGGATGCCATCTTCTCGAGGGCACACAACTTTCTGCATTTCACCCGGGACCAGGACAGCCAGAAAGCAAGTGCGATTGGATTCGCTCAGATCTCGGGTTTCCCACAGGTGCAGGATTCCATCGACTGCACTCACGTGGTGTTCAGATCTCCATGGCAACAAGGGGTCAACCAAGTCAACCACAAGGGCTTCCATTCACTGAATGTGCAGCTGGTGCGCGACCACCAGAAACACATCCTGCACGGTTTCCAGGGAGTGTCCATGACTCCTACATCCTCAATCGACCACTGACCCCTGATGTCTTCCAGGGTCTACAGAAGCCACAGGGTTGGCTCCTCGGGGACAAGGGCTACCCACAGAGGCCGTGGCTGATGACACCCGTGTAGCAGCCTCAGACTGCAGCAGAGCGACGCTATAATGAGGCTCATGCAGCAGCTCAAATCTTGGTGGAGTGGACCATCGGGATGCTGAAGGTGCAGTTCCGGTGCCTGACTGGTCTGGTGGAGCCCTGTGATACAGTCCACAGAGGGTGCCGCACATCACCATTGTCCGCTGCACCCTTTACAACCTGGCACTCCAGTGGGGAGACGAACTGGCTGAGGAGGAGAGAGAGGAGCTGGAGGTCTCCTCGGATGAGGAGGATGTCAGCAGGGATGAAGGTGAGGAGATCGGTGAAGGCGAGGCTCTCACATGGCTGGACGAGGCAGGGGTGCTCAGGAGACCCTCAAAGCTGCTCGATTTGTGGAAGATGATGTTGACGTACAGTGAGGAGACACCATAGATTCTCACAATGCATCAGTAAATGTTTGATTCTAGCCTGGCTTATGGCAGTGTACATACCCTCTGTGCGAATGCTCCTGTCATGGGGATGCAGTGGAGGCACTAAGAGTCGCTCGACTGCAGGAGGATGATGAAGACAGCAATGTGGTTGACTCTTAAATGCCCTCTGAAATGACCTAGCAAACCACTCAGTGGTAAGAAACTGCTACAAAGCCCCAATAAGGGAATGAAACCGGATGGACCACCCAGCGTCGACCTATTCAAAAGAAATGACAGCAACATTCTCAGCCCTGTCGACCCTGCAAAGTCCTCCTTAGTAACATCTGAGGGCTAGTGCCAAAATTGGGAGAGCTGTCTCACAGACTAGTCAAGCAACAGCCTGACATAGTCATCCTCACGGAATCATACCTTACAGATAATGTCCCAGACACCATCACCATCCCTGTCCCACCGGCAGGACAGGACCAGCAGAGGTGGTGGCACAGTGGTATACAGTCAGGAGGGAGTTGCCCTGGCAGTCCTCAACATCGACTCCAGACTCCCTAAAGTCCCTTGGCATCAGGTCAAACATGGGCATGGAAACTTCCTGCTGATTACCATGTACCGCCCTCCCTCAGCGGATGAATCAGTGCTCCTCCATGTTGAACACCACTTGGAGGAAGCACTGAGGGTGGCAAGGGTGCAGAATGTACTCTGGGTGGGGGACTTCAATGTCCATCACCAAGAGTGGCTCGGTAGCACCACTACTGACTGAGCTGGCCAAATCCTAAAGGACATAGCTGCTAGACTGGGTCTGTAGCAGGTGGTGAGGGAGCCGACAAGAGAGAAAAACATACTTGACCTCATCCTCACCAACCTGCCTGCTGCAGATGCATCTGTCCATGACAGTATTTGTAGCAGTGACCACCGCACAGTCATTGTGGAGACGAAATCCCACCTTCACATTGAGGATACCCTCTACCATGTTGTGTGGCACTACTACCATGCTAAATGGGATAGATTTCAAACAGATCTAGCAACTCAGGACTGGGAATCCATGAGGTGCTGTGGGCCATCAGCAGCAGCACAATCTGTAACCTCATGGTCTGGCATCCCCGCACTCTACCATTACCATCAAGCCAGGGGATCAACCCTGGTTCAGTGTAAAGTGCAGGAGGGCGTGCCTGGAATAGCAACAGGCATACCTAAAAATGAGGTGTCAACCTGGTGAAGTTATAAGACAGGGCTACTTGCATGCCAAACAGCATAAGCAGCAAGTGATAGACAGAGATAAGCGATTCCACAACCAACGGATCAAATCTGCAGTCCTCATATACAGTCATGAATGGTGGTGGACAATTAAACATCTCACTAGAGGAGGAGGCTCCACAAATATCCCCATCCTCAATGATGGAGGAGCCCAGCACATCAGTGCAAAAGATAAGGCTGAAGCATTTGCTACAATCTTCAGCCAGAAGTGCCGAGCGGATGATCCATCTCGGCCTCCTCCGGAGGTCTCCAGCATCACAGGTGCCAGTCTTCAGCTAAATTGATTCACTCCATCTGATATCAAGAAATGGCTCAAGGCACTGGATACTGCGAAGGCTATGGGCCCTGACAATATTCTGGCAATAGTACTGAACATTTGTGCTCCAGAACTTGCCGTGCCCCTAGCCAAGCTGTTCCAGTACAGCTACAACACTGACATCTAGCTGGCAAAATGGAAAATTGCCCAGGTATGTCCTGTACACAAAAAGCAGGACAAATCCCACCCGGCCAATTACCACTCCACCAGACTACTCTCGACCATCAGTAAAGTAATGGAAGGGGTCATCAACAGTGTTATCAAGTGACACTTGCTTAGCAATAACCTGTTCACTGATGCCCAGTTGGGTTCCTCCAGGGTCACTCAGCTCCTGACCTCATAACAGCCTTGGTTCAAATATGGACCAAAGAGCTGAACTCCCGAGATAAGGTGAGAGTGACTGCCCTTGACATCAAGACAGAAATTGAACTGGACTAGCCATATGAATACTGTGGCTACAAAAGCAGGTGAGAGGCTAGGAATACTGTGACGAGTAATTCACCTCCTGACTCCCCAAAGCCTGTCTGCAACCTACAAGGCACAAGTCAGGAGTGTGATGAAATACTCTCCACTTGCCTGGATGAGTGCAGCTCCTACAATGCTCAAGAAGGTCGACACTATCCAGGACAAGGCAGCCCACTTGATTGGCACCACATTCACAAACATTCACTTCCTCCACCACCGACGCACAGTAGCAGCAGTGTGTACCATTGACAAGATGCACTGCAGGAATTCCCAAGGCTCCTTAGGCAGCACCTTCTAAACCCACGACCACTACCATCTAGAAGGACAAGGACAGCAGATAGATGGGGACACCAGCACCTGGAAGTTGCTTTCAAAGTCACATGCCATCCTGACTTGGAAAAAAATCACTCTTCGTTCACTGTCCCTGGGTCAAAATCCTGGAACGTCCTTCCTAACAGCACAGTGGATATACCTACACCTCATAGACTGCAGTGGTTCAAGAAGGCAGCTCACCACCACCTTCTCAAGTGCACATCCCTTGAATTTAAAAAATAACAGTGAGATTATGACAATGAGATAACAATGAGATTTGTCATAAAACTATCATATTTTTCATAACAGTACAGTAAGATATTGTAAAGCAGGCTTATGTTTGTGTGTGTGGGTTGTTCTGTCTGTGTAACTGATTTAATTAAACTAGAGATGTATAGACTGCAAGGTTGAAATTATCAGAAGAGTTAGGTATAAAAAGGGCATTTAAAATGCCAATGAATGAACTAGGGTAAAGTCTCAACAGATAGGGTGTGAAAGAAATTTACATTTTAAGATAAGTGGAGAGGCATTTGTTTTTCATGGTAGGATGTTTACAACTAACAAGATAAATAAGTATGTTATTATGTTGATTTTTCCCAAAAGTGGTGACCATAATCGCAACATAAAAGATTTTTACATTATGGGAAAAGTAAATTCCAAAGACATGGGGGAGCAATGGAATTTACAGATTAAAGAGGAAAAAACATAGTTAAGGAAGGATGGAAGGCCATGTGTGGCGCAGCCATGTGAGATCTGAAAGATACATCATGTGAAACAGACCTGGGGAAAAGCCTCTAGCCACTTTGCAGAAGTCTGCTGTTCCAGTAACCAAAGTTGTGTTAAAAGCCTTGAGAATTCCACTGTCGATTGTGGTAACCTTGCTGGTTATCGCTATAAATTTAAAATCTATTTTGGACTGTTGCTTTAAAGGGGGTGTTAGTCGGGGTGAATTTTGGGAATTGTTACAATATTAAGTAACAGTGTAATTGTAATCTTGTGTAGGTAGTTTATTCTTTTCTTTTGTTAATGAATGTTTTAAATTAATTTTTTAAATCTCTAAAGGCGTTAATGGACTCATTACTTCTGAATTCAGTGCACAAATCTTCTCATAATAAATACGGATGGAAAAAAACCCGTTGTGATAGAATGGCAAGTTTCCCTTGTGGATTTGGTCAGCCTAGCAAATACCACCTGCCGTATCATAACGAAACTGGGGGCTCTTTGTGGGACATTTGAAATTCCTTTATTGGCTTGGAGTTGCTGAATCTCAAGGCTACGAGTATGAGAAGGACATAGAACTCAGGAGTGGTATTGAGGGATTTTAAAATAATGAGACTGCAAAAATGGCTTTAATCATTGCAAAGACTTTCTGGGTGTAGAAGATGTAACCCTGACTGGTTTAGAAAAAGTAACTAAGGCACAGTAAACAAAACTGATAGATAAGTTGCTGTTAGGATTAACTGCAGGGGCAAAGAAAGTTGACATAATTGAAGTCATAGCACAGCATTTGAAATTGGAGGGGATACCTGGAACTAGTGAGTCACAGCTGGAGATAGTGAGACTTCAGTTACAAATGAAGAAGCTTGAACTTGAACAAGCAAAGGAAATGAAAAAAAATTGAATTAGGAGGAAAAGGAAAAGGAAAGAGCACGAGCATTTCAAAAGGGAGCAAGCAGAAATGCAGGAGAGGGAAAGAAAACAGGAAAGGGAATTGGAACTGGAGAAATTAACAATGGGAGAAAGAGAAAGAGAATATCAGCTTACAAGGCTGGAAGCTAAAAGAGATCTCAGATGCTGAGGAAGGTTCTGAGGTGGAAATGATCACTTTTAACTTAAAGCCCAATAGGGAGATGTTTAAATTTGTGCAGGCTATTCTGAAGTTTGAGGAAAGGGATGTGGAGGCGTTCTTTATTTCATTTGAGAAAATAACTAAGCAGATGAAATGGCAGCAGGAAATCTGGACATTGCTTTTACAGTCTTGGTTGGTAGGTAGAGCTCATGAGATATATGCATTAATGATACTATTTGAAGGGGTATGCAGGAGCAGGCAGACCTGGGTGTATATGTACATAAGTCATTAAAGGTCGCAGGACAGGTAAAGAGAGCTGTTCCTAAAGCATACAGTATTGTAGGCTTCATTAGGAGGGGCATAGAGTACTAGAGCAGATAAATTATGATGAAATTATAGAAGACACTGGTTAGACCTCAGCTGGAGTATTGTGTACAGCTCTGGGTGCCACAGTATAGGAAGAATGTGAACACGTTACAGGGAGTGCAGAAGAGGTTTACGAGAATGGTTCCAGGGATGAGGAAAGATTGGAGAAGTTGGGACTGTTTTCAATGGAGAGGAGAATGCTAAGAGGAGACTTAATAGAAGTTTTCAAAATCTTAAGAGGGAGAATTTTCTCCCCGTCAGGGGGGGGGGTTGGGTGGGAACGGGCGCTGGTGTGCACGCAGCTGATTGCTGCCCGCGATTGGCTGGGCGCGGTCATTTTACATGGGCAGGCCAATTAAGGTCTGCCCAGCATGACGAGCACCTGGAAGCGATGAGCGCTCCCTGTGTGGGCGGGGGAGGGGGGGTGGGGTGGTGGGTGGTGGGGGGGGTGGAGGGGGTGGGGTTGCCTGAGTGGCTCCCTGCGCTCTTTCGCGCATGTGTGTGAAAGAGCGCAGACATCTCCCTGAGGCACGGAGGTAACTCAGGGAGATTTGTTTAAGTTTTGCAAACTTGAAAAAAGGTGGGTAAAAAACTTAAGGACATGTCCCCTCATGTGAAACTGAAACATGAGCCGTGACGTGTCCATTATTTATTTCAAAAATTTTTATTTAAATAATAAACCCTTCATGAAAACCTCATCCCGCCCATGGATGAGGTTTCATGAAAAATGTGAAGGCTGCGTGGGCTCTTTGCCTGCCCACCAGAGTTAAGGTAAGGCTTCTGGCATCTCGGCGGGCGCGCAGCTGACTCTGGTGTGTGCCCGCCAAGCCGAATACCTGAATGACGTGCGGTGACGGTAGGACACCTGCCTGATGTCACCGCGCGTCATACTATGTGTCGGCCAGTGGGCCCCGCTCCCTGCTCACAGACAGAAAAATGCTGCCCCAGGGGTCTGGACAGAGAAGATAGGGAGAAACTATTCCCGCTCGTAAATGGATCGGGAACCACAGGGCACAGTTTTAAAGTGTTTTGTAAAGGAAGCCAATGCGATGTGAGAAAAAACTTTTTCACACAGCGAGTGGTCCGGGTCTGGAATGCACTGCCTGGAAGTGTGGTGGAGGCAGGTTCAACTGAAGCATTCAAGAGGGCACTGGATGATTATTTAAATAGGAACAATGTTCAGGGTTATGGGGAAAAGTATGGAGATTGGCACTAAGTTCAAATGCTCAGAGAGTCGGTGCAGGCAAGATGGGCCGAATGGCCTCCTTCTGCACTGTAACAATTCTGTGATTCAGTGATTCTGCATTGCTGTCAGAAGAGATATCAGTGGATTGAGGCAGTAAAAAATTTTTGAGTGCAGATGAGCTGGTGCCTGAGGCGTACAGGCAGAAATTTCAGAATGGAAGGAAACAGCCTGGACAGACTCATATCGAGTTTGAGAGAGTAAAATAAAGTAATTTTGACCAATGGATATGGGCATTAAAGGTAGAGACAACATACGCAGCTCTTAGAGAAATAATTCTTTTGGAAGAATTTAAAGATTCAATTCCTTCGGTAGCTAGAACTCATGTGGAGAAACAGAGGGTTAAAACGGTAAGACAAGCAGCAGAGATAGCTGATGATTATGAGTTAGTTCATAGGCCTAAACCTTTATTTCGTCACCCTTTTAAATCAGAAAAAGATCGACAGCGGGAAGGTGACAGGAAAGTAGTTGGTCGGGGAACAGGAGGAGCTGTCGGAAATTTTCAGGAAGTTTCTCTTCAGACTAAAAGGAAAGACGCTGAGGGTAGAATTGAAACTTGAAAACTTAGCTGTTTTCACTGTAATAAGGTGGGGCACACAATGTCAATTGCAATAGTTGGAACACAGAAAAGTTCTGGAAAAAGAGTACAGTGGTTTAGGAGATCCAGAAGCGGGAGGAACCAATGGTTTGTGTACAGGTGGAGCAGGAAGAATTAATAGTAGGTAAAGAAGTGGGAATGTGTTCACAATTTACCCAAGGGAGTTCAAAAGGGCAGATTACAGAAATGTTTAAAGATTTTGTATGTGAAGGGAAAGTCTTTCCATGTGCCCAGGGTGGAGCAAGTAAAGATGTTAAAATTTTAAGGGATACAGGGGCTAGTTTGTCTTTAATGTTATGGGGTAGTGCTTTTTGTTGTCCAGAGGGAACATTGCAGGAAAGAGTGGTAATAAGTGGAATTCATGGAGATGTTAAACAAATTCCATTGTGGGAGGTAAATTTAAAAAGTAAGTTGAAAACAGGTGAGGTTATTGTTGCAATAGTGGAAAAACTTCCCATTGCAGGGGTTCAATTCATTTTAGGTATTGATATAGCTGGGTCACAGATGTTGGTGATGCCTACTGTAGTCGAAAAGCCTGTGGAGATGCATTCAACAGAGATGTTGCAGGAAGAGGATCCTGGATCGTATCCAGATTGTGTGGTAACGAGACCCCAAACTCACAGGTTAAAACAGGAAGAGGAGATGTCTAAAGACAGGAGAAGGACGCTGACATCCAGTCAGCAGGATCTGTCTTTGTAAAGATTGTTCAGGAGGAGAATGTTGGAGAGAATGAGGCTGAAGTGTTTAGCTCAGCGAAATTAGTAGAGTTACAGCAGAATGATGCACAAATAAAGAAGTTGTATCAGACAGCTTATTCAGGAACAGTGGCAGAATGTATTCCCAAATGTTATTACCTTAAAAGTTATGTGTTCATGAGGAAGTGGAGACTGTCTCATGTTTCAGCAGATGAGGAGTGGGAGCTAGTACATCAAACAATTAAACAGTTTGGATACAGAAATGAGATATTGAGAGTGGCTCATGAAATTCCAATTAGGAAGTAATGAACAACCTGGAAATAAAGCTGTTTAAGTCCTCAGCTTATCATCCTGAATCACAGGGTGCTTCAGAGAGATGGCATCAAACTTTAAAACTATGATGAGAGCCTATAGTCAAGACTACCCACAGGACCGGGATCGAGGGATCCCATTCTTGTTATTTGCTATGAGGGATGCCCCTAATGGATCTACAGGATTTAGTCCTTTTGAATTAGTCAATTGTCATGATGTAAGGGGATCACTCAAGTTGATTCGGGAGAAATAGTGGATCAAAGTTCAAAAACTACTTTCCTGGATTATGTGACAAACTTCAGAGAAAGATTGAACAGAGCATGTGAGGTAGTTAAGGATCATTGAAAAATATCACAGCAAGTGATAAAGGTAAGTGAAGATAAGAGGGCCAAAGCTCATAATTTGTGGTCGGGGAAAAGGTGTTCGCTTTGTTATCAATGTGAGGTGAATCATTAAAAGCAAGGTTTAGTGGGCCTTACCAAATTGAAAAGAGACTGAGTGAAGTAAATTATTTAATAAATACCCCAGATAGAAGAAAGAAGCAGATGGTGTGTCATGTAACTATGCTTAAAAAGTACTTTGACAGGGAAGAGAACCAAAATAAGCTATTAGTTATGGTAAATAAGGAGAAAGAGGTGGAAATGAAAGATTCTGAAATTGATTTTCCTCTAATCAAACTGGACAATTAGGGGATACTTAAAATTTTAAATGTAATATTGAGTTACCTTCCAGACAGGTGTCAAAGTGATTTGGAAAAGCTATTGCAGTCAGACAAAGCTATTTGTGGGGATAAGCTGGGGAAGACAAATTTAGCTACACAGATGTGGGTGATTCCGTTTCAATAAGGAAACATCCTTATAGATTAAATCCAGTAAAATGATCTCAATTACAGAAAGAAATTGAAATTCATGCTTCAGAATGACATCATATAGTCTAGTTGCAGTGATTGGAGTTCGCTTATTGTGATGGTACTGAAACCAGATGGAACACAAAGACTGTGTGTGAACTATTGAAAAGTAAACACAGTGACAAAAGCAGATTCATATCCTATTCCATGGTTAAAAGATTGTATTGAGAAAGTGGAACAATCAGAGTTTATCACAGAGATTAACTTGTTGAGAGGTTATTGACAAGTACTGTTATCGGAGGGAACAAAGGAGATATCGGCTTTTGTGATGTCAAATGGACTATATCAGTTTAAAGTCATGCCGTTTGGTATGTAGAATGCACCAGCAACGTTTCAACGACTGACAAGCAAGTTCCAGGGCTGAGCAATTGCATTGTTTATATTGATGACTTGGTAGGTTTCAGTTAAACATGGGAAGAGCTTTTACAATGTCAGGAAGAACTGTTTGATCGACTGCAAGAAGCTGATTTGATGATGAGCTTGGCTAAGAGTGAGCTTGCAAAAGCGTAAGTTATATATCTATGTCACACCATTGGACATGGTCAGGTGGCCCGACAAGATGTGGAAGTAAAAGCCATCTTGAATTTCCCAGTGCCTACAACAAAACGGGAAGTTTTGAGATTTCTGGGCATGAAGTTTGTACCGAAGTTTAGCAGTGTGGTTGTTCCATTGACTAAACTACCAAAAAGGAACAAGAAATTTCAACGGACACAGGAGTGTCAGAATGCATTTGACAGTTTAAAAACGGAGTTGACTACTACACCAGTTTTGGCAGCACCTAATTATGCCAAGCAGTTTAGGTTGGCAGTGGATGCCAGTGATTTGGGTATTGGTGCTATGTTGTTGCAAGAAGATGAAGCTTGAATTGAGAAGCCAATAAGATATTTTTCACAGAAGCTGAATGCACATCAAAGAAGATATCCAACCATTGAAAAAGAGACTCTAGGTCTGGTGTTAGCATTGCAGCATTTCAAGGTTTATGTTGCAAGCAATTCTTCAGAAATAATTGTTTATACAGACCACAATCCTTTTAAATATCTGGACAAATTTTGAGACCGAAGTGCAAGACTGTTCAGATGGATTTTATTATTGCAACCGTTTAATATACAGATTATACATGTGGCTAGATGAGAAAATCTAATTGCAGATGCATTGTCAAGAGTTTAAAGTTCAAAGGAAATTGAACATTTAAAACGTGGACCCTGGACTGAAATGACCTCTGTTGATACAAAGGATTTGTATATATATTGTTATGTTAAGGTATACAGCTGGTAATTTAATAGTTTGTGTATATAGATAAATAAAGTAAGATAAAATGGGTTGAGAAAATGAAGATGTCTTTTAAAATTTTGACGGTTCATTTTTCCACAAGGATGGAGGAGTCACAAGCTATCATATTTTTCATAATACTATGATGGGGTATGTAAAATAGGCTTATGTTTGTAAGTGTGTGGATGGTTCTGTCTGTGTGGCTGATTTAATTAAACTAGAGATGGATAGACTGCAAGGTTGACACTATCAAAAAAGTTTAGGTGCAAAAGGGCATGTGAATTGCTAATGAGTGAACTAGGGTAAAGTCAGCAGATAGAGTGTGAATGAAATTTGCATTTTAAGATAAATAGAGAGGTGTTTGGTTTTCAAGATTATGACAATGAAATTATGACAATAAAATTATGACAGTGAGATTATAACAATGAGATTATGGCAATAATATTTGACAATGAGATTAGGCCAATAAGGTAATGTCAGTGAGATAATGACAGGGCATATCCATAGATCCCTGAAGGTAGTGGGACAGGTAGATAAGGTGGTTAAGGAGGCAGGTGGGATACCTGCCTTTATTAGCCGAGGCATAGAATACAAGAGCAGGGAGGTTATGCTGGAACTATAAGATGCTGGTTAGACCACAAATGGAGTACTGTGTGCAGTTCTGGCCACCACATTATAGGAAAGATGTGATTGCATTGGAGAGGGTGCAGAGGAGATTTACCAGGATGTTCCCTGGGCTGGAGGGTCTGAGCTATGAGGAAAGATTGGATAGGCTGGGGTTGTTTTCCATGGAGCAGCGAAGGTTGAGAGGGGACCTGATAGAGGTGTATAAGATTATGACGGACATAGATAGGGTGGATAGGTAGGCACTTTTTCCATCAGTAGAGGGATCAATAACCTGGGGGCATAGATTTAAGGTAAGAGGTAGAAGGCTAAGAGGGGAGTTTAGGATAAATTCTTTCACCCAGAGGGTGGTGGGAGTCTGGAAATCATTGCCTGAAAGGATGTTTGAGTCAGAAACTCTTGTAACACTTAAGAAGTATTTAGATATTCACTTGTGTTGCCATAGCCACCAGGGCTATGGGCCAAGCGCTGGAAAATGGGAACAAAAACAAAAAATGCTGGAAAAACACAGCAGGTCTGACAGCAAATATGGAGAGAAAGACAGAGTTAACATTTCGAGCCTGTATGACCCTTTATCTTTGCCTTTAACTGGAAAATGGGATTAGTGTTGTCAGATCTTTGTTGACCAGCACATACATGATGGGCTGAATGGCGTCCTTCTGTGCTGTAAACATCTATGAGTCTATGAGACGGTGACATTATCGTCGTGAAATTATCGCCATGAGATCATGACAGTGCGATTATAACAGTGAAATTATGACAGTGAGATCATAACAGTGAGGTTATGACTGTGAGATTATGACAATGAGATTATGACAGTGAATTATGACAGTAAGATTATGACAGTGTGAGATTATAACAGTCAGATTATGGCAGTGAGATTTTGACAGCAGTGAGGTTATGACAGTGAGGTTATAACAGTGAGATAGCGGCAGTGAAATTATAACAGTGAGATTGTAACTGAGGTTTTGACAATGAGATTATGGCAGTGAGATTATGACAGTGAGTTAGTGGAAGTGTGATAATGGCAATGAGATTATGACAGTGAGATTATGGCAGCAACATTATGACAGTGAGATTGTGGCAGTGAGATTATGACAGTGGGATTGTAACTGAGGTTATGGCAGTGAAATTATAACAGTGATATTATGGCAGTGTGATTATTACAGTGAGGTTATGACATTGGGATTATGGCAGTGAGATTCCAACAGTGAAATAATGACAGTAAGATTATGGCAGTGATATTATGACAGTGACATTATGACAGTGAGATTATGAATGTGAGATTGTAACAGTGATATTATGACAGTAAGATTATGGCAATGAGATTATGACAATGAGATTATGGCAGTGAGATTATGACAGTGAGATCATGACAGTGACATTATAACAGTGAGGTTATGATAGTTAGATCATGAGAGTGAGATTATGGCAGTGAGATTATGACAGTGAGTTTATAACAGTGAAGTTATGGCAACTGATCCTATAACAGTGATATTATGAAAGTGAGATTGATACTGTGATATTATGACAATTGGATTACAACAGTGGGATTATGACAGTGTAATTATGATTATGAAATTATGACAGTCAGATTATGATACTGAAATTATGACAGTGTCATTATGACTATGAGATTATGACAGTGAGATTATGATACTGATATTATGACAGTGATATTGTGATAGAGATTATGACAGTGTGATTATGATCATGAGATTATGACAGTGAAATTATGATACTGAAATTATGACAGTGAGATTGTGATAGAGATTATGACAGTGTCATTATGACAGTGAGATTATGACAGTGTAATTATGACAGTGTGATTATGGCAGTGGGATTATGACAGTGGGATTATGACTATGATTTTACGACAGTGAGATTATGATATTGAGATCATGACCGTGAGATTATGACAGTGATATTGTGGCAGTGGGATTATGTCAGTGGGTTTATGACAGTGAGATTATGACTATGATATTATGACAGTGAGATTATGATACTGAGATTATGACAGTGAGACCATGACAGTGTGATTATGACTCTGAGATTATGATAGTGAGATTATAATACTGAGATTGTGATACTGAGATTATGAGTATCATTATGACAGCGAAATTATGATACTGAGATTATGACAGTGTCATTATGACAATGGTATTCTGACAGTGAGATTATGACAGTGAGATTATGATACTGAGACTATGACAGTGTCATTATGATAGTGTCATTATGACAGTGAGATTATGACAGTGAGATTATGATACTGAGACTATGACAGTGTCATTATGATAGTGTCATTATGACAGTGAGATTATGACAGTGTGATTATGACAGTGTGATTATGACTATGAGATTATGACAGTGAGATTGTGATACTGAGATTATGACATTGTCATTACGACAGTGAGATTATGACAGTTTGATTATGACTATGATATTATGACAGTGAGATTATGATACTGAAATTATGACATTGTCATTACGACAGTGAGATTATGACAGTGTGATTATGACAATGATATTATGACAGTGAGATTATGATACTGAGATTGTGACAGTGTCATTATGACAGTGAGATTATGACAGCGTGATTATGACTATGAGATTATGACTATGAGATTATGACAGTGAAATTATGATACTGAGATTATGACAATGAGATTGTGATACTGAGATTATGAGTGCCATTATGACAGTGAGATTATGACTATGATATTATGACAGTGTGATTACGGCAGTGGGATTATGACAGTGGGATTATGACTATGAGACTATGACAGTGAGATTATGATACTGAGATTATGACAGTGTCATTATGACATTGAGATTATGACAGCGTGATTATGACTATGAGATTATGACAGTGAAATTATGATACTGAGATTATGACAGTGAGATTGTGATACTGAGATTATGAGTGTCATTATGACAGTGAGATTATGACAGTGAGATTATGAGTGAGATTATGACAGTGAAATTATGACAGTGTGATTATGACAGTATGATTATGACTATGATATTATGACAGTGAGATTATGACAGTAGGTTATGATACTGAGATTATGACAGTGTCATTATGATAGTGAGATTATGACAGTGTGATTATGATACTGATGTTATGACAGTGATATTGTGATAGAAATTATGACAGTGTGATTATGATCATGAGATTATGACAGTGTCATTATGGCAGTGAGATTATGACAGTGTCATTATGGCAGTGAGATTATGACAATGTGATTATGACTATGAGATGATAGTGAAATTATGATACTGAGATTATGACAGTGAGTTTATGATACTGAGATTATGACAGTGAGTTTATGATACTGAGATTATGACAGTGAGATTATGACAATATGATTATGACAGTATGATTATGACAGTGAGATTATGAGAGTGAGATTGTGATACTGAGATTATGACAGTATGATTATGGCAGTGGAATTATGACTATGATATTATGACAGTGAGATTATGATACTGAGATTATGACAGTGTCTTTATGACAGTGAGATTATGACAGTGAGATTATGACAGTGAGATTATGACAGCGTGATTATGACTATGAGATTATGACTATGATATTATGACAGTGTGATTACGGCAGTGGGATTATGACAGTGGGATTATGACTATGAGACTATGACAGTGAGATTATGATACTGAGATTATGACAGTGTCATTATGACATTGAGATTATGACAGCGTGATTATGACTATGAGATTATGACAGTGAAATTATGATACTGAGATTATGACAGTGAGATTGTGATACTGAGATTATGAGTGTCATTATGACAGTGAGATTATGACAGTGAGATTATGACAGTGAGATTATGATACTGAGATTATGACAGTGAAATAATGACAGTGTGATTATGACAGTGTGATTATGACAGTATGATTATGACTATGATATTATGACAGTGAGATTATGACAGTAGGTTATGATACTGAGATTATGACAGTGTCATTATGATAGTGAGATTATGACAGTGTGATTATGATACTGATGTTATGACAGTGATATTGTGATAGAAATTATGACAGTGTGATTATGATCATGAGATTATGACAGTGTCATTATGGCAGTGAGATTATGACAATGTGATTATGACTATGAGATGATAGTGAAATTATGATACTGAGATTATGACAGTGAGTTTATGATACTGAGATTATGACAGTGAGATTATGACAATATGATTATGACAGTATGATTATGACAGTGAGATTATGAGAGTGAGATTGTGATACTGAGATTATGACAGTATGATTATGGCAGTGGAATTATGACTATGATATTATGACAGTGAGATTATGATACTGAGATTATGACAGTGTCTTTATGACAGTGAGATTATGACAGTGAGATTATGATACTGATATTATGATAGTGTCATTATGACAGTGAGATTACGACAGTGAGATTGTGACAGTATGATTATGGCAGTTGAATTATGACTATGAGATTATGACAGTGAGATTATGATACTGAGATTTGACAGTGTTATTATGACAGTGAGATTGTGACAGTGTGATTATGACAGTGAAATTATGATACAGAGATTATGACAGTGAGATTGTGACAGTGAGATTATGACAGTGAGATTATGATACTGAGATTATGACAGTGTCATTATGGCAGTGTCATTATGACAGTGAGATTATGACGGTGTGATTATGACTATGAGATTATGACAGTGAGATTATGATACTGAGATTATGACAGTGTCATTATGACAGTGAGATTATGACAGTGAGGTTATGATACTGAGATTATGACAGTGTCATTATGGCAGTGAGATTATGACAATGTGATTATGACTGTGAATATGGCAGTGTGATTTTGACTATGATATTATGATAGTGAGATTATGATAGTGAGATTATGTCAGTGTCATTATGGCAGTGAGATTATGACAGTGAGATTATGACAATGTGATTATGGCAGTGGGATTATGATACTGAGATTATGACAGTGTCATTATGACTGTGAGAATATGATAGATCTGAGGAACTGTTCCAATAGTTGAGTCCTGTCAGAACTCAGCAGGGAGAGACAACACACACCAAAAAAACAATTTCTGTTTTATTTACATTGTGTAAACATTGGTTGATGGAAAAACAGGCAAAAAAACTCACGGACTGGATAAAAAAATAACAACTTTACAAAAGTGAAATGGTTCTGTAATGAGAGGAGGATGCTGGTAGTAACTGTGTTGAGAACTATTTGAGAAACTAACAGTTAGACTGATTAATAGATTGTATAAGAGAGGCATGTCCAAGGCTTTTCCACTCAATAGCAGGTTGTAAACTGTGTATAAAGTTTAAATCCATGTTCATATGAATCCCCAGGCCTTTTGAGTTTCTGATATGAACAAATCTCAGTGTTGCAATTGAAGAGTAATTCATCAGTGAGGCACCAGGAAAACCCCTTTCCAAAACTGCAGCCCCAGTGAATTCAAACCATCATAAAGAACTATATTGACAAATAGGATCGAAATGTTCACTTGCCTGGAAGCTGATTGGCTGGGCTGTGTAGTTCGGACTCCCCAGATAATGCAAATCAAAGCTGTTCAGACCAAATTAGCAGAAACATCTTTTCCTGGTGGAGGGTGAAAGTGACTTTGGAACAAGTAGAGATTAAAAAAAGAATGGTGGAAATAATGCCTTGGGATGTTTCACTGCTAAAGGCGCTATATAAATGCAAGCTGTTGTTGGAACACAGAGTAGGTCTGTCAGCAGCTGAGAGAGAGAGGCACCAAGTTAACATCTCAGGTAAGGTAGTGCCAACTGCATCAGTGCATTCTCACTCAAAACCTTAACATGTGGAACAGGGGAGTACTCTCCAATGTCCCGGTCAATATTTATCACTCAACCAACATCAATAAAAAAGAATTTACCTTGTCATTATCACACTGCTGGTTGTGGGATCTTGCTCTGTGAAAATGACTTGCTGTGTTTCCTACATTACAACAGTGACTGCAATTCAGAAAGCATTTCATTGGCTGTGGAGAACTTTAGCTTGTGAAAGGCGTAATAAAAATGCAAGATCTTCCTTTCTTTCAGATGCTGACTGATCCTCTGTGCATTTCCAATGCTTTCCACCTTCATTTCAGATTTCCAGCGCTGGCAGTTTTCGTTATTGTACTTTGCTGTTTAAATGAGGACATCTCTTGTCCAGAGGCTGAGCTTTTTTATATAAAAATAAATCAGAAACTCTTCCATTACAGCACTTAGTGCTGGCGGGACTTTTTTTTGTTTTTTTGGTTTTTTTTTCATTTTAGACATAATTTACACAAGAACTGTAGAAAGTTGATTGCAGAAAATATTGATCATAAGTGCATAACTTATTTTGAAAGCTGGGTCCATTTTAAGGAGGGGTCTGCATGCTGGAATATTGTGACTTTCAAACCTTTTCCCAATGAAGATTCCTAGCAGACACACTTAATGTTAACACTGACCTTCAGGAAACAAAATACTTTCATCACTAATTTTTACTATTATTTTATATATTTATATATTTATATATATATATATATATCTATATAGAGGACAGGAAGCTGTCTTGCGCACTTTCACATGTCTTTTAAAGTGTACTCACTATATGTCTTATAGGACAATGAGTCCCATTCCTTGAAGACTAAACAATAGTTTGAATTAAAAAAAACACATCTTAATGATGAATTGGAACATCACTGACCTTTTGCACTAACTCACCAGTGGTTGAGGGTGGACATACTTCCCCTATATTAAAAAATAGCTGGGTAAACTGTGAAATTCTGTTCTCCCTCTGCAATGGCTTGTTCCATGGACCTCTTAGCCCATGAAACTGAAACCTACTATCACTAGCAGATCATCGAACTCCGTGTAAAACAACTTGCAACAGAGTGGAATGATTAGATCCAGGCATCAAATTTAGCAACATGGTAATCCCATTCAAGTGTAACGTTTACAATCTTCTTCCTCAGGGGGTTGCTGTTACTATACATGGTCGTGCAGTCCTCATGTTCCTGGGCTGATAATTCAGAAAATAGGAATTCAAACCCAACTGTAGCAATTTGAGAATTTGAACTGTAAGAAATTAAATCTGAAATGTGAAGCCGGTCTCGGTAAAAGTGAAGCTGTCAGATTGTCATAAAAACCCAACTTGTTCACTCTTTGCTTTTATGAGCTCATTTAGCCTCATGGGTTAATGATCTATATATATTTCACCTTTGTCTTTTAGCTGAGAAACAGAAGTTTATATGCCCCAATACTCATTGTAGCTTCTCTTTAACCCACTGTACAAGCCCCAGGGCCCATCCTTGAAGTGAAGCAGCTTGGAGATTGGACAGACAGTTTCTGATTTGGTGGGTAGGTGAGTGCAGGTCTGGGTATTCACACCCGGACAGTGGGTTGGTACTTCTCACTGTTTCCATGTCATTTCATATTACAAGAGGCACTGATCCTCCAGGTCACTGCGTGTGTGTCTGATGTGACAGCATCTTTAGGTGTTTGTAGATTTCTGTCTGTATCTGTTAATATATATCTGTTAGTCTGTGTCTGTCTCAGTGTTTGTCTCGGTCTGGAGATAACCGCCTGTTTGTGTCTGTCTCTGGGTACCTGTGTGCCTCTATCTATATATGGCTAGCTGTCTGTCTGTATCTGTCTATGGGTATCTGTCTGCCTGCGTCTGTATATGGGTAGCTGTCTGTCTGTATCTGTTGATGGTTACCTGTCTGCCTGCGTCTGTATATGGGTAGCTGTCTATTTGTATCTGTCGATGGGTACCTATCTGCCTGTGTCTGTCTATGGGTAGCTGTCTGTCTGTGTCTGCATATCTGTCTCAGTGTCTGTCTGTGTCGGTCTCGGTGTCTGTGTCTGTCTGTAGGTTTCTGTCTGTACCTGTGACTGTCTCTGCCTAGCTATCTGGCTCTATCTGTGTGTCTAGAAATCTGACTCTGTGTCTGTCGGAGTCTTGGTGTTTCTGTCTCTAGGTCTCTGTTTTTGTAGCATTTGAAAGTCTCCCTTTCTTGGCCGGTTGAGTTAATGTAGGGAGTTCTGGGTTTCCCGAATAGCCGCCTTGGCCGCACCCCCCAAATTGCCTTTGTAACGAGCACCGGGAGGCCGGGGCCCCAGCCGGAGCCCGGCCGGGAAGTGCCAGCGGGGGGTGTATCAGAGGGAAGGTCTGGAGCTGGGAACTGTGCCCTCCCGGCAGCCGCGGGCGCTGCGTTTTGCCGGAGGTTTTCTGTCTCTGAGCGTCTCTCCGCCGCA
This sequence comes from Carcharodon carcharias, assembly GCF_017639515.1. NCBI lineage: Eukaryota > Metazoa > Chordata > Chondrichthyes > Lamniformes > Lamnidae > Carcharodon > Carcharodon carcharias. The sequence goes on from NC_054483.1 coordinate 100,263,103, forward strand.
ACACTAACAAAAAGGAGAAATCCGGTTGTTTTCTTTCTCTGGGACTCCCAAGATTTGCAGAGCCTGTTATTCACAGGACGAGGCCACGGAGGTGACAGAGGCGATCTTGGTGCTGTCGTCAGACCACGGCTGCAGGTTTTGCAGGGCGTACAGGGATGAGTTGTGCAGGCAGATGGGATCGGGCTGGATGGGTTGGCTCAGGGACTTCTGGAAAGCTTCTTGCTGAAGTTGCATCAGGATGCGGTTAGCTTGCTGTCGCTCCGCCTCTCTCTCCTCCGCTGTCTGCCGCCTTGTTCAAAAACGGCCCGAGAGAACCAACAAAGTAAAAGCAGAGAGAAAGAGAGAGAGAGAGAGACGATCAGTCAACACACCTTCCCTGAGGAGCAGCCGCATCCCAATCTATCTTACAGTGGTCAGTGTGGGGAAACCAGCCCCTTCAAAAGGCCACCCCATCCCTTACAGAGAAATCAGCTTAAACACCGAGCGCTGGAATTCTCTCTCTCAGCTTCTCCCATCTCCTCCGAGCAGACACTCCATTAAACCTATCCTAACATCTCCCTATGTGACTGCGTCAAATCTCTCATCACGCTCCTGCGGGGGTACTTTGGGGCCGTGTTACTGTGTCAAAGGCGCTACATAAATGCAAAAGCTGATTTTGAAAATGCCTCAGTTGATGCTGGTCCTCTGGACATCCCACCGGAACTCCCCGCCCCACCCCTCAGCAGGAGAGTAACTCTGGCTGCACTTTGGGGCGTATCAGGGAAAGCTGGTGACACCTATTAAAGCACAGGGCGGGGAGGGACGATATGTTACAGGTGCTGAAAACACAAGATTAAATTATAAATTCACAGAATCTTACAGCCATTCGCTCATAGTGTCTGTGACAGCTCTGTGAAAGCGCTGTCCAATTAATCCCACCTCCACCACCCCCCACTCCTACCTCATAGCGAATGTCTCCTTTTCAAGTATTTCTCCAATTCCTCTTTTCAAAGTTCCAACTGAACCTGCTTCCACCCTCCCAGGCAGCGCCTTCCAGCTCACAACAAAATCTTATCTCCTCCTTTGGCTCTTTTACCGATTCTCTTCAACCTGTGCCCCTTTGGTTACCGACCCTCCTGACACTGGAAACACTTTCTCCTGAATTACTCTATCTTTCATGGTTTTGAAATATATTTGAATTAGATTTTAGGTTTAATTATATTAATGGCCCCTCCTCGGTTTGAGTGGGTTCTGCAGAGACCCAGTCTCACCCCCAAACAGGAAACTCTAAACCTCCTCCTCATTTTAATTCCATCATCAGCCATGGTTAACTCTCTATTGGACAATCGGCTGTCGGACGTGGACCAATAGCCTCTCTCCAAACCGACCGACCCCCCCCACCCCCCCCCCACCCCCCCAACCGCCCCAGCACCTCAGCCCACATCCCAACCCCCAGGGAGTGGAATAACTAAAAATACTGAACATCTGGGAATTGACGGCATTTCAGGCAGCAAAGACGGGGAATTGGGTGTCATTCCATCTTCCAGACCCAGACTCTCCTTCAGGCTCTGGCCAATGAGCAGGAGTTAATAAGGGCGATGACCAGGTGGCGGGGAGAAAGGAAAGATAAAGACACGGGAAAACACGTAGAAGGAGGTGTGACGTGCTTGGAATGGCGAGCAGGAGATGATTCAATAACGGGTTGTTATACGAACAGGGAACACCAAACAACAACAACTTGTATTTATATAGCGCCTTCCAAGCTGTAAAACATCCCATAGTGCTTACAGGAGTGTGGTCAAACAAAACACACTGAGCCACATAAGGAGAGATTAGGTCAGATGAACAAAAGCTCGGTCCAAGAGGTGGGTTTTAAAGAACATCTGAAAGGGTGAAAGTGAGGTAGAGAGACAGAGAGATTGGGGGGGGGGGGGGGGGGGGGGGGGGGGGGGGTGGTGGGTGGTGGGTGCAGAATTCCAGGGTTTAGGGCTCAGGCAGCTGAACACATGGCCACCAGTGGGGAGTGATTAAAATTGGCAATATTCAAGAGGGCGGAATTAATGGAATGCAGATATCATGGAGAGTGTATGACTGGAAGATAATCCACAGATAGGGGGAGGTGAGGCCTTGAAGGGATTCCAATGCAAGGATGAGAATTTTAAATTTGAAGCATTGGTGAACTGTAGCCAGTAAAGTTCAGGGAGGACAGATCCGCACAGAGGGAGTGTGGAGAGTCACAGGGAATGTGCAGAAAGGGAAGTACAGAAGAAGACAAATTTGACAAGGTTCCAGTGGAAAATGGGAAGCAATCGGCAGCAAGCTGTGGATGTAATAATGTAGTGTTGGCGACATCCTACCCAGTCCCTTCCTCATCCAACCATCCTTCACTAGCGCTGGCTGCTGGGGAGAGAGATTGGGAGAGGTGGGCCAGGTCTGAAATGAAAAGTAAATATCAGGAATCACAGAATGACACAGCACAGAAAGAAGCTATTTGGCCCATCTTTGAAGAGCTATCCAATTAGTCCCACTCCCTGTCTTTTTCCCAATAACCCTACAAGTTGTTTCCCTTCAAATATTTATCCATTTCCCTCTTGAAAGTTATTATTGAATCTGTACCCTCTGTCCTTTCCTGTGTAAAGGTGTTTCACTATATATCACTTCTGCTTCTTAAGATTGGACGATTCTGAAGCATTGAGTAGAGGATGAGATGATGTCCCTTGAGCTTGTGTTCAGCTTCACTGGGACATTGGAGAAGCTTGAAGGCAGAGCTGGTGAGGAGAGTTGAAATGGTGAGTGAGAGCGAGTACTTGTAAAAAAATGGGAGCTTCCACCAACATGATTCTCAATCTACCGTTCATTTGGCCAATGTAATGGAGACCCCAGGAACTGTCAAATAATGCCAATGATTTCTCTTTATTTTCATCTTCTTTCTTGTTGATTAAACTAATGTTTATCAGGAATTTAACTCCCCGCCCCAGAAACAAACCATTACATTGTTAGTGTGATTGCTAAACTGTCCTTATCCAAAGACTCACAGAATTCTTGGATACAGGGTGAGTCTACATGGGAAAATAGAACAGAAGAGCCAAGCACAGGGACACAGACTCTCCCACACAAAGAGACAGAAATCCTCACACGCGAAGGAACAGCAACTGTCAAATACAAAAGGCAAGAGACCTTACAGATAGACAGACACACACACCCACAGAATCACAGACATACATACACACACACACACACACACAAACAACCACAGAGTCACAGACACACACACACACACACAAAGGGACAGAGAGCCTCACAGACAGACACAGAGATGCAGACACACAGGAATGGAGAGCATCACAGACACACACACAAACACACAGAGTCACAGATACACACACCCCCACAGAGTCACAGACACACACACACAACCACACACCCACATACACACACATGCATGCATATACACACACACACTTACACATACACAAACACACACATGTGCATACACACATGACAGAGATCTTCACACATACAGGGACAGAGAACATCACAGACAATACACAGACACAGACACACACACACACAAACACACAGTCACACACCCACACCCACAGTCACAGACATACACACACACATAAGCACTCACACAGAGCCACACATAAACACACACAGAGCCACACACCCACAAACACACCTACATACACACACACAGGGACAAAGAATCCCTTATGCACAGGGACAAATTACTTTCGCTACCTGTTCATTTGTTTAAGTGATTTGTGTACAAGGACATCAAAATCTATTTGCTGCTCCACAGTTTCTAGTTTCTCACCATTAATAAAATAAGCTGACCTGCCTTTCTCCAACCCAAAGTGGATGACCTGGCATTCTTCCACATTGGATTCCATTGTTTCCAGTTTTGTACATTCACTTAATCTATCTCTGTCACTTTGCAACTCGCTGGCCCGATCTACACAACACACTGTCACTTTGAACTTAGTGTCATCTGCATATTTGGATATCCAACTCTCCATTTCCATCCAAGTCATTAACAAGCACAGTGAAAAGCTGGGGCCCCAGAACAGTTCCCTGGGAAAGCATCAACTGTCACAACCACCAATCACAGTACGTACCCTTTACCCTTGCACTCTGTGTCCTACCACCCCCTCCCCCCATTACCAATCCACATCACAAGGTTATCTCCAACTCATGTTCTTTCACTTTCTCTAGTGTGGATTATTATCAAATATCAAAAACCTTATCATGATGTCCAGCTGCCTGAAGGCATTGCATAGTGCAAAGGCTATGTGCCCTGACAATATTCCAGCAATAATACAGAAAACTTACGCTCCGGAACTTGCCGCACCCCTAGCCAAGACACGAGGCAGGTGTCTGATGAAATATGCTCCACTTGCCTGGATGAGTGCAGCACCAACAACACTCAATAAGTTTGACACCATTCAGGACAAAGCAGCCGGTTGATTGGCACACCATCCACAAACATTCACTCCCTTTACCACCAATGCACTGTAGCAGCAGTGTGTACCATTTACAAGATGCTCTGCAGGAATTCACCAAGGCTCCTTAACATCACCTTCCAAACCCACGGCCACTACCATCTAGAAAGACAAGGGCAACAGATAGATGGGAAAAACACCACCACCTGGAAGTTCCCCTCCAAGCCACTCATCCAGACTGGCTGCTGAGTCTAAAACCAAGGGACATAATCTCAGGATAAGGGGGAGGCCATTTAAGTCTGAGATGATGAGGAATTCCTTCACTCTTCCTAACAGCATCGTGGGTGTACCTACACCACATGGACTGCAGTGGTTCAAGAAGGCAGCTCACCACCACCTTCTCAAGGGTAATTAGGAATGGGCAATAAATGCTGGCCGAGACAGCGACGCCCACGTCCCACAGAAGGATAGAGTCATAGGATACTGTAGTGCAGCACACACAGAGGCCATTCAGCCCTCTGACTCTGCACTGGTTCATTCAAAGAGAAACAGTTTGCCCTCCTCCCCAGCTCTTTCCTATGAAATATTTATCCAGTTCTCTTTCGAAAGCTACAGTTATATCTGTATCCTCCACCCTATGAACAGTGCAATTCAATCCTAACGGTTTATTGAGCAAAATGGCTTGGCCTCTTGTTACCTCTGGGTTTTTTTTGCCAGTCGGGGGCCTTTAGCTACAGACCTTTCAGCCCATTCGCGGCCGTGACGAAGGGATATCTGTAAAAATATCATTTCGCAATTGCACATGGCCGGCCTTCCCTTTTCCAGGCTGCACACGGACAGTGATACTGGCCACGCTGAGCAGGGGTAACCCTTACTGATAGCTCTGCTCTCTGAGGGTATCGCTTCCTCCCCGTGTCCCAGCACAGTTCCCATGGGAATGTCTATCCAGCAAAATCCACAGATTCCACTCCGCCCCACCCCCCTACCCCCTACCAAGTGTTTCCCCATGTTGGACTTTACTGAGTTTTAACTGGTCAGATTTAATCTGTATTACACCTCCCCAGTCTTCCAGCATTTTCCCAGTTCCAGGCGTTGGATTCCCGGCTCCTCTGGGCTCGGGTTTGGGAATTCCTGGCTCCTTTCACCCGATTCCAGCTGGCTGATCGATTTCCCTCTCCCGGTTTTCCTGGTTTCCTGGGCGGGTCTGTGCTTTCCCTCCCACCCCTGCTCCCGGCTCGGGAGCTTTACACAAAAAAAAACATTTTAGTGCCTGTTGTTTTAGTGATGCTATCGAGACAATTGACCTTTTACACTCGGGTCGTTTGACTCGTGGTAAAAGCAGACACGTTGGCAGAGCTACTGAATAACTAAACTGAATCCTCATCGAAGAGTGTGAGTGAGTGAGAGAAATAAAGAGATTGAGAGACAATAGACGGGGAGGTAGGGAGAGAGAGAGAGAGAGAGAGATAGAGAAACAAACTGATAGACGGAGATAACGAAATAAAGAGAAACAGAGCGCGGGGAAGCCAGGGGAAAATAGTCGGGAGAATATTTGCTCCGATATGTTCAATGATGATTTCCCACAACGGAAACTCCCGCTGGAGGCTGAAGTTTAACAGAAAGTGAGCGGGGAACGGGCACCAGGTCCGGCTGTGGGAGAGTGGGAGATAACACCCGCCCATAACCCCCAGACTCTCAGGCCCCCCATAACCCCCAGGCTCTCAAACACCCATAAACCCCAGACTCTCAACCGCTCCCCATAACCCCCAGGGCTCTCAACCCCCCATAACCACCAGACTCTCAACCCCCCATAACCTCCAGACTTTCAACCGCTCCCCATAACCCCCAGACTGTCAACCCCCATAACCCCCAGACTCTCAAACCCGCCACCCATTGCCCCGACTCTCAAACCCACCTCAATAACCCTCAGACTCTCAAACCCCCCAAACCCCCAGACTCTCAATCCCTCTTATAACCCCCAGACCGTCAACCCCCTCCCTCGGCAATTCGCTTCCTAGAGAAATCCCGGCTCCTCAATCACACCGCTTCAAATAACCCATTTTGTCCCGAATGTGTTCAAAGATTGCGGAAATTTTACAGGTTAATGTGAATCCGAGAGTAACAAAGAGAGAGAAAAGGAGAGAGACAGTGACAGTACGAGCGAATAACACAACTAGAAAGAGAGAGAGAGAGACGCACACAGAGAGAAACCCGGAGCCGATCGAGACTTTTATGAAGTTTATTTTTTTCATCAAATGATTTCTGGAATATTCCGGAATGGGATGGATTGGGGTCAGTTTGCAACCATCGATCAGTGAGGGTCACCCTGACAGAAAAGGACTGTCCCAGGAAGCGACGCATCCAGGAGAAATCCTAGTTATCAAATAATTCAATTCTAATTCTGGGTAAGAAGTTTAATTGATGAAACCTGTTGCCTGGAGAAGATTTTTTTCCCTCTCGGTTTCTGCGACATGTTCGCCAGGCGGAGAGAGAATGAGAGAAATGAGAGAACATTGAGTTCACCAATTTCCCCAAATTGGGAAATGTAGTTAATACAGAGGAGGACTGCTAGCAAATACAGAAAGTTATTCATAAACGTGCAGGATGGATGTGCAACCAGCAAATTAAATTCAAACTGATAGGTATGAGGTATATTTCGGTAGGAAAAATAAGGGATCACGTGGTCTTTGGAAAATAAGTGTCTAAATGGGATAGAGGAACAATAAAGTGTGAGGATACAGATACACAACTCACTAAAAGTAGCGATGCAGGTTAATAAGCCATAGAAAAACACAAAGGATCTGGGCTTCACTTCTAGAAGGATCGAACTGAAAGCAGAGAATTCATGTTGAACTTGTATCAAACCTTGTTTAGACCACACCTGAAGTACTGTGAACAGTTCTAGTCTCCATGTTATAAAAAGGATTTGGAGACACTGGAAAGGTACAAAAAAGGTTTTTTTTTTAGAGTAATACAGAACTAAGGAGTTATGGCATAACTTGTTTAATGATGGGTCTGGAACAGGCTGGAGCTCTTTTTTTTAGAAAAGGGAAGGCCGAGGTGACCTGATAATGGTCTTGAAGATTATGAAATGGTTTGCCAGGGTAGATGTGAAAAAGATGTTGCTACTTGTAGGCATGATCAGAACTAGGGGCCATAAATATAAGATAATAACTAACAAATCCAAATTTAGGAGAAACTTAACCCAGAAAGTGGTTAGGATGTGGAACTCTATCACAAGGAGTACCTGTGACGAATAACTCAAATGCATTTAAGTCGAAACTAGATAAGCACACGAGGCAGGCAGGAATGGAAGGATAGGCTGATACAGTTACTCTGACCTAATTGTATCTTATCATTTTTTAAACCATCAAGGTCAGGATTTTGCTCTACTTGACTTTGAGAGTGATAGTTATTGGTTTGACACTTGGATTATTTTCTGGAGTTTAAATACTTCATAAATGTGTCCAAATCTAATTGATTCTGCCCCAGAATCCCATAACTATTCAACCATTCTCTCCCTCACTTTCCCTCATTCTCTATTCCCCCACTTTCCCCTCCCTCTCTCCCTCCCTCTCTGCCCTCCCTCACTCTCCCCTCCCTCACTCTCCCTCCCTCTCTCCCCTCCCTCACTCTCCCCCTCTCTTATTCTCCCCTCCCTCACTCTCCCCCTCACTCCCTCTCTCTCCCCTCCCTCACTCTCCCCTCCCTCACTCTCCCCTCCCTCACTCTCCCCTCCCTCTCTCCCTTCCCTCTCCCCCTCCCTCACTCTCCTTCCCTCTCTCCCCTCCCTCACTCTCCCCTACCCCACTCTCCCCTCCCTCCCTCTCCCCCACTCTCCCCTCCCTCACTCTCCCCTCCCTCCCTCTCCCCTCCCTCACTCTCCCCTCCCTCACTCTCCCCTACCCCACTCTCCCCTCCCTCACTCTCCCCTCCCTCACTCTCCCCTCCCTCTCTCCCCTCCCTCACTCTCCCCCTCACTCTCCCCTCCCTCACTCCCCCCTCCCTCACTCTCCCCTCCTTCTCTCTCTTCCCTCACTCTCCCCCCCCTCCCGCTCTCCCTTCCCTCACTCTCCCCTCACTCCCTGATCGTTGGGTTCGTCCTCTCGCTGTTTCCCGGTTCCCGTTCTCTTGCCGGTCGGGTCCCTCTCGGTTGTGACTGGATCCGTTTCCTCCAGGCTTTGCCCGGTTTTCAGCACCTCACCCTCCGGTGGAATCACCACGAGTTCCCGGTTTAAATTCGACGAACCGGTTTGACAGAGGGCGGCTTCTCTGGGTGCAGTTCACATTGAAATGATCCGGATTCTGCTAAGCCCGCAGATGAACACAGGAGAGTGAAGAGCTCCGAGCCGGGATAATGTCGCTGGACTGGGCTCCGAGCTCACTCACTTACAGAATACCTACCAGTTACTGGGAAAAGTCACTTCCAGTTTAGTGTTAGAAACTGACTGTGAATTAACACACGTGCAGACCGACTGAGCGGGGAATTATCGGCTACAGATGCCCCCCCGGAGAGGGTGGGAATTGGGGAAAAGCTCCCTGTGACTATCCTGAAAACGATTCACCTTTACAACATTCATAAAAAAACCCAAATATGTTATTTTCCGGGGTTTGATTGACGTTAACGAGTGAACCGGTGGGAATGGCTGTAAACAAACCCCTTTTCTGTCCAATTTCAGGAAATAATCAGTCAAAGAAAATTATTCGGTAAAACTTTCCGATTTAAAGGAGAATTTGAATAGTTACAGCCGACTGCGGGAACGAATGTAGCAGATTGGGTGGGAGAGAGTAGGGGGGACATTGAGATTTTGGGAGATGGGTTTTATATAGAGAACCACATTCAGCCCACAGCTCCGATCAACTAGTTTTAGGAGATTTCTCTCCCCCCGCCTCTTCATCTCACCCCATCACCATATCCTTCTATTCCTTTCTCCCCCATTTGTTTATCCAGCTTCCCCTGTCTGTCCTATGGTGAATTTAACCACTCTGTGTGATAGTGAGTTATTAGTGACGATCTATTATTTATGACCCGGATACTTTGACTTATCCACAAATCATCTTTTATAATGTCTACCCTTCGGAATTTTATATATAAAAAAAACTCCACCAGCTCACTTCCGAGCCTGGTCTTTTCTGAGGAAGAGTTTCAGTTTGTTCAGTCTCTCCTGCTAGTTATATCCTTTCAGTTCTGGCGTCCTCCCTCTGAATCATGTTTGTACTGTCTCCACCGTCCCTATATCCTTTGTATCATATGAAGAGCCGACTGTTCACGGCATTCTCCGCCTGCTACAAGCAAGGTTTCATACAAGGTTACCATCGCTCCCCTATTTTCCAATTTTACTTCACTAGAAACCAATCTCAGGGTTTTTTTTTTAAAAATGGTTTTGTTGAGCTGCGTCAATGGTTTTAGTTATCGACACCCCCAGGCCTCTCTACTCCTCAATCCTATTTAGACTCGGTCACTTTCCGAGCACTATATTGAATTCAGCACTTCACTCCTACCTGTATTAAATCCATTTGCCAACTACATGCCCATTCTGCAAGTTTATTAATGTTTTATGGAACAGGGGTTACTGCAGAGAGAGAGGGAGACGGTGTGGAACAGGGGGCACTGGGGACAGACAGAGGTTTCATTACACTCAAACCGAGGTACAGCCTTTATTCTCTCTCTCTCTCTCTCTTACCTCCACTTGGTCCGCCGGTTCTGGAACCAGGTTTTAACTTGAGCGTCGGTCATTTTCAAAGCTTTGGCCAGGGCCGCCCTCTCGGCTGAAGCCAGGTATTTCTGCCTGTGAAACCTTTTTTCCAACTCGCAGATCTGGAGCCGAGTGAAGGAGGTCCGGGGTTTTTTCTTTTTTGGAGGGGTTCTGTTTTGATACGGGTGTCCTATCCGGCGGGTCACGGTGAAAGGAGAGAGTGTCACTGGAACACAAGCAGCAAGAGGAGATAGGTGGATGCAGAGCAGCTTCAGGGAGAGGAGGTTGGGGGGGGCGGGGGGGGGGGGTGGGTGGGAGGTGGTGAATCTTCCTCCTGTCCACACAGAGTAAAACACACACAGTCCTGGACTGGGAAGGTGAGAGGGTCAGAGAGCGGCTACATTCACAATCATTCCAGCAAACTGCTCTCCAGCCAAACTGGAATTATTGTTTGCATCAAGTAAACGGAGCTGGAGATTTAAACACGAGACAAGCCCCAGTCATTCCCCACTCCGTCTCCGTCCTAACTACCCTCATTTATCCATATCATCCTGACAATTATCAGAGAGTTTAGAGTGGGGGGGGGGGGGGGTGGCGATTGCTGATTTCTGGCTCGATGCGCTGGCGATAAATTTAACTCCTGGCGTTCACTGGCATTTGCGGGGCCGGGGAGATGGGGACTCTCAGCCGCAAATTTACAATAAATATCCCAGGCTTTGATTCAAGGGAGGTCAAAAGAGCGAAATAAATCGAGCGAGTGAGAGGAGGGTGGCGAGGGGCCAGGCAGAGAGGGAGAGATATACAGGCAGATTCAGCAAGACACAGAACAGCACCGAGAGGCATGAGGGAGTGAGGGAAACCCAGGGAAGAAAGAGAGAGAGAGTGAGGAAGATGGACAGAGTGTGAAATAAATAGAGGGAAGAGGGAACTAGAGAGAGGAGCAGACGCTGAGATGAGGGCAATGGACAGGAAGGAATAATAGAAAACTGAGTGTGAGAATTGGATAAAAAAATAAGAGACCAGGATAGAAAATAGGATTGAACAGGGAGAATTAGATAGAAAAGATAGAATGAGAGAAAAATGGGGAATTTGATAAAATGACAGGGAATTTGATAGAAAGTGGAGAGTATTTGTTCCCGTTCAGTGTCTGTAGTAAAATCCAGGGAAATCGAACACTCGGTGCGATCTCCCGGGTTCTACCGACTGGGCCAGGGTTATACTGTCAGGGTGCCTGTGAGTGCTGGCGGTGAGGGCGGTGGGGACGGTGGGGGGGACCTGTATTTAAACTAAACCCTGGCTGCAAACTCTCCAGTTGTTTGTAAGTAATTCCCGCCCGCTTCCCGGGGGTCTGTGCACTCGGTGTTTTTGGAGGGGTCGGTGGCTCGGCTGGAGACGGGGACGCGATGGCGTGACTGTCCGCAGATGTGAATCTCTTTTGAGTGGAACAGCAAAGAAGTCGAAACCTTCTGATAAAACGCTTTTCCCGCTAAAGGACACCGAGACAAACTGGTGAAGAGAGTTCTCAGAATAAGTCCAGCCTGCCCGGCTTCCCACTTATCCTGCCAGTGAGACATGCGTCCGGCTCTAACCGCTTACAATAGTGCAATTTTTACTATTGCACGTTTTTTTAAAAAAAATTGTAAAAAAAAAAGTCATTGCAAAATACTTTAAACAATATCTGTTTTCTAAATTCTACCATCAAGAAGACGGAATTAGAATTGTACAAAGTCTATTTTTAACCAACAGTTTTAGGGACAGGATTTGTCTCAACTCATAATCTCTGCATAAACCTAGCGTTAAAAATTAGTTACATTTAAAATTAATTTACGGTTGAACTTCAGAACATTTGTAAATATATTTAAATGTGCGCCAACATTATATTAATATATGTAACCTATTAACACATTTGAGATTAAAATTGTACACGCTAAATCCTCAAATACATTCGGTTTAATTTGTAAATAAACGCAAGTTATTTTTAAATAAAAATATAATTATTAATTTAGCCTCTTCCCCGCCTAAATGTTGTCGATAGGGAAACGTTTCTCTCACGGATTTTAGTTAAAGTTCCTGCCGTCTAGTTTTCAGAACCGCGTTAGCCGATTACCAGAGAAGATTGAAATTAAAACCAAACCGCCCTGCAATTGGAAGAATTCGTTCGGATTTAAATGGATTGACCTTCTGGGAGAGGGGATTCGCGGTATCCTGGTCGCTGGGCAGGATTTAATATTAAGGAGTGAGTTGTTTAATTCGGTAGAGGAAGGGTTTGAATCCGGTGAGGGTAGTGACGATTAAGGAATATTTTCCAAGCGGTAAAGACTCGGACCCGCGCCTTCCGGCCCTCAAGTCCAATTCTTCATATCTTTTTAAAAAGAACTTCTTATAATCACAGTTTAACCGTTTCTTCACAAAGGGAGAACGAAATAAAGCAGTTAGAGCCTTATAGAAATAGCTTAAATATCGGAAAGAGATTTATTAACGGACCCAACGTTATTAATAAGAGGGAATTTATAAAGGTGGGTTACATTGAGATGAAGTTGCAGAGACACGGTCAGTTCTGGTTTCCATTAAGATCGGTGAATAAACAGCAGATTATTCCAGAGATTTGAGAGGTATTTTGAATTACGAAGAATTTAATGAAAGGGAAAGTTAAAAGTTGATTTGAGTGGTGACTCGAAGCTGTGGGACCCATCCCTCCCTCTCTGCCTTCCTCCCTCTCCCCACCCCACTCTCCCTGTGTCTCTCTCACTTTCTGCACTCACCTGAGAATCTATCCTTGGTGTATCTCCTGTTACTTTCCATCCAAGGGAAGGTTAGGTTGCTCAGGTTGCTATTGGAGTTGGGCACGGCTGCCACTCCAGTGCCCATAGGCTGATGCACCCCAGTGGTGATGGGCCGATGGGCCGGTACTCTGATCACACCCGCGGGGTTTAAGCCGTTATTGTTCATGGCCAGGTTGACCCCGTACGGGCCCGCCAGCGGGGCCAGGCTGCAGGCGTTATTATAGCCGCCCCCGCCGCCGTTGTTACTGTAGTTCACGGCCATGTTGCTGTAGTTACCGCCCACCATACATCCCAGGCCATAGTCCACATCCTGGAGTCGGGAATTCGGGATCATGCAGCCCCCTTGATCCGGATTGTTCAAGATCTGGTCTATTCCAAAGCTAATGGGTTCGTGCTGGGAGTGGGTGTGATGAGCGGCATGGGCCCCTATGTGATCCATTCTGAGGGGGGTGAAGGGGGGTGGGGGGTGGGGGAAACAATGGTTTGATGATGTTTGAGGCGTTTCCGAGTCACCAACCGAGCTCCCCAATCTCTTAAGCAAAAAAAAAATGCTTGAATTCTGCCGCTCCTTCCCCTCGTGGAAGCTGGCGAGGCCCGACTGCACAGAATCTCAGAATCAAACTCCAGCTCAAAGCATCAATCACTGCGGGGCAACAACTGGCAAGCAGGATGCATCGTGCATTGGTGGGCTGGGTCCATCATCATTGGCTCAGAACTGAGTGACAGAGAGAGAGAGGGGAGGGGGCGGCTTGACAATAAAGCAGGGCAGCAAAGAGATGGCGAGTCCTAACCTTATAAAGTCAAGTTACAAATTCACGCAAAAAGGCGCCTCGGATTCTCAAATTATTTATTACAATATCCCGTAATGAAATCACTCTCAATAGTCAGGGAGAAGCGGGTAATATTTTATCATCGAATATTCTCAGTGGAAAACTCTGCTCCACAAACAAATCTCTTCATATATCAGAATTTATAACTCGTCTCCGCCTCAGCCTTTAATCTCTCCTCGTGTCTGGTTCGAGCTCTCAGTTTCTCTCCACCAGTGTCCCGGGGCTGGGAACCCGATCGCCAGAAATCCAGAGAATTTCAGCAAAAACAACAAAAAAAAAATGATTGCCATGTGAAAAGATGCAATAAACACATACGAACGGTTCTAAAAGCGCTTTAATTATTCAGTGAAAATGAAGAATATGAATATAAATTCATATACAGTAGTGATAGAGCCAATGGGTTTTCGGGTACAGTCTCTCTCTATATTATATACATACATATATATATATATAGACGTATCATTCTAAAGGCTCACACAATTGCCAATTTGTTCCAGAGAGAGATTGGGAGAGTTACTCCCTATCAATCCAGAGAGTAGGGAGTCACATCCCCCACCTCCTTCCCCCCAAAACACACCCTTACAAATAATTACATCAGGCAGGAAAAGACATTTCCAACAACAATTCATAAAATATAATTCATTCATTCTACATATAATCTCAGAAAGCTCCATTTTTTAAAAATTCAGACATTCAGCAGAAAATACGGAGAGATGAAAAATTACTTCAAAGCAGTCAGATAAATGAACCATTCGAAAAGTGAACGATTTAAAATTAAAACAAACGAATGTTGGGATTAGTCTCTTTGAATTGGGAACGGAAATCGAAAACCTGATATTTCTGGAGAGGGTTTAACGGCGGGAGGAAGAGGGGTTTATTTCAAGTTGTTAAATGTAACGAAAAAGAGGTTTAGATGGATGGAGACAAACTGCCGCGTGTTTTCTAGTCTTAGTTTAATTGTGAATGAATCAAATGAAGGTTGGAATGAATCTCGCATTTTTCACATAAGCCTCTCAGTTTGGCTTTAACAATCTCAGCGGGTATTGTAGTTCAGGACACCTGTCCCTAATCTGTACCTCAACACCGTGTCCACTGTCATAACCCAGATATGCCAATTCGTTCCTAAAAAACAATGTGAATTTGGCAAGTCTGATGTTTTATGATCAGGTCACTGGTCCGTTTCACTGCTACATTTGGCAGGATATTCCGTGATCCTGCTCTCTCTCTCTCTCTCATTCCCCCTCGGCTCTCTCATCCTCTTCTCTCTCTCCCTCATCCCTCATCCCTCTCCCCTCTCTCTCAATCCCACTCTCTCTCTCCATTCCCACTCCCACTCTCTCTCTCATTCCTCCTCTCACATCCCCACCCTTTCTCTCATTCCTACCTACTCTGTCTTATTCTCACTCTCTCTCTCTCACTCACACATTCTAACTCTCTCTCTAACTTATTGTTACACAGCCTCTCACTCAATCGCTCGCACTCCCTCCCCCCACCCCCTCTCACACATTTCTGTTTCTCCCACACCCCCTTTCAGCCCCTATTTCTATTCGGGTTTCTGTTTTTCTTTTATACTCACTTATATTTCTCTCACTTTCTCTCTCTATCCCTCCTTTTATTTCATTCTTTTTCACCCCCTCTTCTTTCTGCTCTTTCTCTTTCCCTTCCTCTCTCTCTCTCTCCACCACAATGGTCAACACCAGAGCGCAGATTCCCCGACCCTACCAGACAATGCCACGAGTTAGAATATTGTCGAGAGAACCGTGCCCCATGCCAGGGGCTCACTGAGGGCACTGAGCGTCACCGCAGTGCCAGCTGACAGCCCAGTCCCTATCCTACCAGGGAGCAGCCAGTCGGTAAGAGGAGACACTCTCTTAGCGAACCAGGCGGCGGCTTTGGAATGAGTTGAGCTCCCCGGAAATGTCACAAATCAGCGCCATTTAACCGAAGCCAAGGGCCCACACAAATATCCAAATGACAATGCTTTCCCTGTCAACACCAGCGATCAACCCAAATAAAGTTTGGATGTGAGTTAAAGGAGGGTTTGTCACTGAATCAGATGTAATGACGCTGACTGAGAGTCGGAGACTCCGGGAGAGCGGCGGGTCGCCAGTACCTGCTGCCTCTACACACTTTGTCTCATTGTCTTACACATGGAGGCAACTGGCTTTTTCCGTGAGCGTGTAATGATGTGAAACCGAGCTCAGCTCACACTCACTGACAGGGCTTCCCTCTCACGTCACCCACAAGAGCACACTCATACCTCCAGTACACAACAGGAGCTGTGTCTATTCATAGGACATCACTGCAGGATTTCCTCAGTGTTGTGTCTTCGGCCCAACCATTTTCAGCTGCTTCATCAATGACCTTCCTTCCATCATAAGGTCAGGAGTGGGGATGTTCGTTGATGATTGCACAATGTTCAGCACCATTAGCCACTCCTCAGATACTGAAGCAGTCTATGACCAAATGCAGCAAGACCTGGACAATGTTCAGGCTTGGGCTGACACGTAGCAAATAATATTCGCAGCACATAAGTGCCAGGCATTTACCACCTCCAACAAGAGAAAATCCAACCATTGCCCCTTGATGTTCAATGGCATTACCATCACTGAATCCCTCACTATCACCATCCTGGGGGTTACCATTGACCAAAAACTGAACTGGACTAGCCATATAAATATGGTGTCTACAAGAACAAGTCAGAGGCTTTGAATAGTGCGATGGGTAACTCACCTCATGACTCCCCAAAGCCTGTCCACCATCTACAAGGTACAAGTCAGGAGTGTGATGGAATACTCCCCACTTGCCTGGATGAGTGCAGTTCCCACAACACTCAAGAAGCTCAACACCATCCAGGACAAAGTAGCCCACTTGATCGGCACCACATTCACAGACATTCACTCCCTCCACCAACACTCACAGTAGCAGCAGTATGTACCATCTACAAGATGCACTGCAGTAACTCACGAAGGCTCCTTCGACAGCACCTTCCAAACCCACGACCACTACCATCTAGAAGGAAAAGGGCAGAAGAGGATGTGAACACCACCACCTGGAAGTTCTCCTCCAAGTCAGTCACCATCCTGACTTGGAAATATATCGCTGTCCCTTCACTGTCGCTGGGTCAAAATCCTGGAACTCCCTTTCTAACAGCACTGTGGGTACCTACACCACATGGACTGCAGCAGTTCAAGAAGGCAGCTCACCACCACCTTCTCAAGGCAATTAGGGATGGGCAATAAATGCTGGCCCAGCCAGTGATGCCCACATCCCGTGAATGAATAAAGAAACATTTATATAATATACACCCTCACACTGACCATACATAAACAGGGGCTGGACACACGCTTATAGAAACACTTTCAGATATGTAAGATACACACCCTGTCCCTCACGTATACAATATGCACTCTCTCTACAACACATTACCAGCGTTCACACATGTATATGAAAACAATTAACCCTGCTACAAAACACATTGCCTCACTTAGAAATATTAACTCGTGTTATACAAGCACACTCGATCACATCTACAAACACACATTAACACACATACACACACTAACACACACACAAACATGCATACACACACTAACACATACACAGGCACACACAATCACACTAACACATACACAGACACACACACAAACACACACTAACACACATACACAGACACACACGAACACAGACACAGAGGTAGACCCTCCTCACTGTCTTTCTTACACGGGTGTATGGATGTGTCTGCCGGTTTGTGTTAATACCCGGACTGTTTCACTAATTCTGTTTATTTAACGATGTCTCTGAGACTATACCAACTTAATGAAATTAAAAATCAGAATGTTGGAGCAGAAGCCTTGAATTGTAATCAAAGTACAGAAAACACCTCATGCAATCCTGTAAACATATCCTCTGGAACAACAGCTTTCTGCTGTGTATGCTCGAGAGGGAGAGGCTGAGTGACAGAGACAGAGAGAAACAAAAAGAGAAACAGAAACAGAGAGAGAAACATAAGCACAGAGAGTGAGAAACAGAAACCTAGAAACATAAACAGTGAGAAACAGAAACAGAGAGAGAGAAAAAAACATAAACACAGAGAGAGAAACAGAAACAAAAAGAGCGTGGGGGAGAAACAGAAACAGACCGAGGGGGAGAAACACAGAGAGAGAGAGCGACAAAGTGACGGAGGGAGAAATAGAGGTAGAGTAGCAGGGAGAGGCAGAGGGAGAACGAATTGTTGAGTTCACTCCTGGGCCGTGTGTATTGAGGAGAGTTCCTCCGGCTAGAGGTCGAGCCCGAGTTCTTGTCAAATGCTTCTCTTTGCTACAACAGCGAACATGTGTGAAAGTTTCCTCTCAGAGTACCGGGGAATTCCACGACACAACCCCTGAGAGGCGCACTCCTCCCGCCTTCCCTTCAAGCGATTGCCCCGGGAATTGGTCTGGAGAGAAGCCGGGAGCCCAGATCAGACAATGAGCTGCACCCAGCAACGGGACAGAGTTTTTTCTTACAAATTGCAGGATGGGATTTATCTCCGAGAGAAAAGGATGAGAGAGAAACAGAAAGGAAGACACATCGAAAAGTTTCAGAGAGAAACTGAATGGAAAAGGTGATAGAGGGAAAATAGACGATGGGGGATAAATGGAAAGGGAACACACACAATTAAACATTCAAACAGACACACACAATTAAACATTCACACACACACTCAAACATTCACACAAACACACACAATTAAACATTCACACAGACACACACACAATTAAACATTCACACAGACACAATTAAACATTCACACACACTCAAACATTCACACAGACACACATAATTAAACATTCACACACACACTCAAATATTCACACAGACACACAATTAAACATTCACACACACTCAAACATTCACACAGACACGCACAATTAAACATTCATACACACACTCAAACATTCACACAGACATACAATTAAACATTCACACACACACACTCAGTCACACACACACTCAAATATTCACACACACAGACAATTAAACATTCACACACACGCAATTAAATATTCACATACACACTCAAACATTCACACACACACTCAAACATTCACACTTAATCAAACATTCACACATGCACACTCAAACATTCACACACATGATTAAACATTCACACACACACAATTAAAAATTCACACACACAATTAAACATTCACACACACAAACATTTACACACACACAGATTTAAACATTTACACACAAACATTCACACACACACAATTAAATATTCACACACAAAAACATTCACACACACACACAATTAAATATTCACACATACACTCAAATATTCACACACCCTCAAACATTCACATGCGCACAATTAAACATTCATGCATGCATTCACACACAATTAAACATTCACACACACACACAATTAAACCTTCACATGCACACAATTAAACATTCACACACACAATCTCAAACGTTCACACACACTCAAACTTTCACACACACACTCAAATATTCACACACACAATCATTCACACACACAATTAAATATTCACACACACACTCAAACATTCACACACACACTCAATTATTCACACACACACTCAAATATTCACACACACACTCAAATATTCACACACACTCAAACAGTCACACACACACACTCAAACATTCACACACACACACTCAAACAGTCACACACATACTCAAGCATTCACACACACATACTCAGTCTCACACACACACTCAAACATTCACACATACACACAATTAAACATTCACACACACATGATTAAACATTCACACACACACTCAAACATTCACATGCGCACACTCAAATATTCACACAGACACACTCAAACAGTCACACACACACACAAAAGCATTCACACACACACTCAAACATTCACACACACTCAAACATTCATGCACACACAATTAAAGCTTCACAGTCACACACTCAAACTTTCACACATACACAATTAAACATTTACACACACATTCAAAAATTCACACACGCAATTAAACATTCACACACACACAATTAAATATTCACACATGCACACTCAAACATTCACACACATACACACTCAAACATTCACACACACACTTAAACATTCACACCCACACACACAATTAAACATTCACACACATAAACATTCACACACACAATTAAACATTCACACACACAAACATTCACACACACACAGAATTAAACATTCACACACGCAAACATTCCCACACACACAATTAAACATTCACACACACACAATTAAACATTCACACACACAAACATTCACACACACACAGAATTAAACATTCACACACGCAAACATTCCCACACACACAATTAAACATTCACACACACACAATTAAACATTCACACACACAAACATTCACACACACACACAATTAAATATTCACACATACACTCAAATATTCACACACCCTCAAACATTCACATGCACACAATTAAACATTCACACATGCATTCACACCCAATTAAACATTCACACACACAATCTCAAACATTCACACACACTCAAACTTTCACACACTCACACACTCAAATATTCACATACTCAAATATTCACATACACTCAAACAGTCACACACACACACTCAAACATTCACACACACAATTAAACATTCACACACACACACTCAAACATTCACACACACTCAAACATTCACACACATACACTCAAACATTCACACCCAATTAAACATTCACACACACACTCAAACATTCACACACCCACACAATTAAACATTCACACTCACACACAATTAAACATTCACACACAAACACTCAAACATTCACACATACACAATTAAACATTCACACACACGCTCAATCATTCACATGCACACACACACTCAAACGTTCACACACACAATTAAACATTCACACACACTCAAACATTCACACACACACACAATTTAAATATTCACACATGCACACTCAAACATTCACACACACACAATTAAACATTCACACAATTAAATATTCACACACACAAACATTCACACACACTCAAACATTCACACACACCCTCAAACATTCACATGCACACAATTAAACATTCTCGCACACACGCAAACATTCACACAAATTAAGCATTCACACACACACAATTAAACCTTCATACACACACAATTAAACATTCACACACACACACTCAAACATTTGCATCCACACACACAAACACACACACAATTAAACATTCACACACATACAATCTCAAACATTCACACACACTCAATCATTCACACACATACACTCAAACATTCACACACACACACTCAAACATTCAAACACACACAATTAAACATTCACACTCACACACAATTAAACATTCAAACACAAAGATTCAAACATTCACACATACACAATTAAACATTCACACACACACACTCAAACATTCACACACATACTCAAACATTCACACACACTCAAACCTTCACACACACACTATCATTCACACACACACAATTAAACATTCACACACACAAACTCAAACAGTCACACACACTCAAACATTCGCACACACACAATTAAACATTCACACACACTCAAACCTTCACACACACACTCATTCACACACACACAATTAAACATTCACACACACTCAAACATTCACACACACACAATTAAACATTCACACACACAATTAAATATTCACACACACACAATTAAACATTCACACACACACACACAGTCAAACATTCACACACACCCTCAAACATTCACATGCACACAATTAAACATTCACACACTCTCAAACCTTCAGACACACACACTCATTCACACACACACACAATTAAACATTCACACACACACTCAAACGTTCACATGCACACACACACTCAAATGTTCACACACACACACAATTAAACTTTCACACACACTCAAACATTCACACACACACAATTAAACATTCACACACACAATTAAATATTCACACACACATATAATTAAACATTCACACACACCAACATTCCCACACACGCACTCAAACATTCACACGCACACAATTAAACATTCACACACACACAATCAAACATTCACAAACACACAATTAAACACTCATACACACAAACATTCACACACACAATTAAACATTCTGGCACACACGCAAACATTCACACACACGAACACACACAATTAAGCCTTCACACACACACAATTAAACATTCACACACACAATCTCAAACATTAACACACATACTCAAACTTTCACACACTCACACACTTAAATATTCACACACACACAATTAAATATTCACACACACACATTCAAATATTCACACACACACATTTAAATATTCACACACACAATCAAACATTCACATATGCACACTCAAACATTCACACACACAATTAAACATTCTCGCACACAAGCAAATACTCACACACAATTAAACCTTCACACACACAATTAAACATTCACACATATACACTCAAACATTCACACACACACACAAACACACACAATTAAACATTCACACACACACACTCAAATGTTCATACACACACACACTCAAACATTCAAACACACACTGAAACATTCACGCACACAAACTCACACTCAAACATTCACATACACACACACTAAAACATTCACACACACACTCACAAACATTCACACACACACATACTCACTCAAACATTCACACACTCAAACATTCACACATTCAAACACACACACTCATGCAAACACACACTGACGCAAACACATACACTCACGCAAACATTCACAGACACACAAACACATTCAAACATTAAAACAGTCTCTCACACACAAACACCCTCAAAGATTCACACACACACAAACACATTCAAACATTCACACACACACACACACAGACTCAAACATTCATACAAACACACACATACTCAAACATTTACACACTCACAGTAACACACTCAAACATTCACACACACATTCAAACATTCACATACACACAAACATTCTCACACTCAAACACGTTCAAATATTCTCTCCCTCTCACACACACACTCCAACATTCACACACACATGCAATTATATATACACACACAAACACTGACACACTCACTCAAACACACACACTCATGCACTCCATCATCCACACACACACTCACACACTCCATCATTCACACACACACTCTCTCACACACACTCTCACACACACATTCTCACTCACACAAACACACATTCTCACACACACACTCTCATTCACACACACTCTCTCACACACTCACACACAGACTCTCACACATAAACTTTGCACAGCCATACACTCCAGCATTCACATGCACTCTCTCTCCCACACTCTCTCACACACCCAATCCCACACACTCATACTCACAAACACATACACTCATCCACACCCCCCACACACACTCACACACACCCCAAACACACTCTCACACATACAAACATTCTCGCATTCACATACTCACTCCCACACTCACACATACTCAAACATTCTCACACACACACTGTCTCATGCACACACTCACTCATACACTCACTTTCACACACTCACTCATAAGCAGACACATATAAACTCAGACATCCACACACACACTCTCTCACACACCCACACAGACACACACACACACATGCACACACACTCAGGCACACACTCTCACACACACCCATACAGAAACGCACACATACACAGACACACACACTTAAATACACACACAAACACACCCTCACACACCTACGCAGACACACACACTCTCACACACACTCACATGCACGTATGCTCATACATGCACTCACACACGTATATAAACTTAATGAAACACATCCAGACACACTTGGACCTACATTGCTATTTAAAACTACATGGAGTCAAATCAAAATAAAAACATGAATATAAAAGAACAAAACTTTGTGAAAGAAATGACAGATGTGGTGCTTTGTTTCTGAGTGTGCCTCTGCCAAAATATTAGACTAGGGAGAGGAAGAGGGAGCGAGCTAAATAATCAGTAAGAATGGGAGGAGGGGGTGATGAAAACAAAGAAAAATGAGACTAAAGCAAAATACTGCAGATGTTGGAAATTTGAAATCAAAACAGCAAATACTGGGAGTATTGAGGAGGGAAGGCAGCGCCTGTGGAGAGAGAAAGAGAATTAATGTTTCAGGGCAATGACATTTCATCAGAAAAATGAGAGGCAGCTGGGTAGAGAATGATGGTTACAGAGGTAAGTGAGATGGAGAGAGACTGGAAAAAAAGAAATATAGGTTGGGAGAGAAAGAGAGAAGCAAAGCATATAATGGAGAAGAGGAGAGATAGATATGTATAGAAGGGGGAAAGAGAGGGGCTGAGAAATAAAGAGGAAAGAAGCACGAGAACGAGAGAAAGGTGCAGAGAAATACAAGGTGGTCGAGGAAAATTATGTTCATGTGGATATGTAGCATTTCTGGGTAATTATGGTCTATTTATCTTAATGTGATTTTTCAAAACTGGCTCCTCTGGTTCACAGAGACATTCATTCCTGGACCAATATGTAACAGGCCACCTGGTAAACATACTGAGGCCTCCAGGCTGAAACAGGGGGATGAGATCAGCGACTGTACAGTGTGATTGCTGCCTGCCCACCAGCCCACCATCCTGCCTGCTCGTCCGCCAGCCCCACCCACCCACCAGCCCACCTGCCTGCCCACCAGCCCACCATCTGCCCATCTATATCTGTCTGTCTGACTTTCTGTCTGTCTATCTATCTATCAATCAATCTGTCTGTCCTTCTGTCTATCTATCCATCCCTCTCTCTGCTGTGGCAATATGTGTAAATGTGTACATGTGTACATGTGTAAATGTGTATATGTGTAAATGTGTGCATGTGTACATGTGTGACTGTGTACATGTATGAATGTGTACATGTGTGAATGTGTAAATGTGTACATGTGTAAATGTGTACATATGTAAATGTGTACATGTGTGAATGTGTACATGTGTACATGTATGAATGTGTACATGTGTGAACATGTAAGTGTGTACATGTGTGAATGTGTGTGTACATGTGTGAATGTGTAAGTGTGTGAATGTGTACACGTGTAAATGTGTACATGTGTAAATGTGTACATGTGTACATGTGTGAATGTGTACATGTGTAAATGTGTACATGTGTAAATGTGTAAGTGTGTACATGTGTGAAAGTGTAAATGTGTACATGTGTAAATGTGTACATGTGTAAATGTGTACATGTGTGAACGTGTACATGTGTACATGTGTGAATGTGTACATGTATGAATGTATAAGTGTGTACATGTGTGAATGTGTAAGTGTGTACATGTGTGAATTTGTAAATGTGCACATGTGTAAATATGTACACTATAGTCTCCCAAAGTTCTCCCCATATGGCAACCATTCCTTTAGATTGGAAAATTGTATGCCACTCTGCTATTCAAGAAAGGTGAGAGAGGAAAAAAACCCAAAGAATTAGAAATCAGTTAGCCTAACATGTTGTCGGGAAATTGCTAGAGTCTGTAAAGAAACGATGATTGAAAACTTGAAAATGTTCAGCTGATCAGGGAGAGCCAGTGTGGATTTGTAAAAAGTAGGTCACCCCTGATTGAAGTTTTTAAGGAGGTGGCTAAAGGAAGGACAGGGGAATGTTCATGGATGTTATTTACATGGAATTCCAAAAGGCATCTGATAAAGTTCCCTATGAGAGACTTTTGGCTAAAGTTGAAACTCATGGAATTGAAGGCAAATGATTGGCCTGGTTAGGAAATCAGCTGAGCAACAGAAGACAGAGGGTAGAGATAATGGGCAGGTACTCTCATTGGCAGGATTTGACTAGTGGTGTCAGGCAAAGATCTGTGTTGGAGAGTCAGCTATTCACTATATTTATTAATAACTTCAATAATGGGATAGAAAGCCCCATAGCCAAATTTTCCAATGAAACAAAAATAGATGGCACTGTAACCAGTGTAGATGGAAACATAACATTACAAAGATATATTAATAGATTAAGAAATGGACAAAACAGTGGCAAACAGATTTCAATTTAGGCAAATGTGAGATTGTCCACTTTGGAACTAAAAAGGATAGACCAGGAGACTTTCTAAATGGTGAAAAGCTGGAAACAGTGGGTGTTCAAAAAGACTTAGGATCCAGATCCACAGAGCATTAACATGTCCTGAACAGATACAGAAAATAATCAAAAGGCTGATGGAATGCTGGTCTTCATACATAGAGGACGAGGATTCAAGTGGGTAAGAGTCATGCTTCAGCTACACAAAGCCCTGGTTAGACCACAACTGGAGTTACTGTGAACAGATCTGGGCTCCACACATTAGGAAGGATCATTGGTAAAGTGATGGAAGAGGTCATCAACAGTGCTCTCAAGTGGCAGTTACATTGCAATAACCTGCTCACTGACACTCAGTTTGGTTCTGTCAGTGTCACTCAGCTCCTGACCTTATTCCAGTCTTGGTTCAAACATGGACAAAAGAGCTGAACTCCAGTGGTGAGGTGAGAGTAACTGCCCTTGACATCAAAGCTGCATTTGACTGAGTGTGGCTTCAAGGAGCCCAAGCAAAACTGGAGTAATTGGGAATCAAATGGAAAACTCTGCACTGGTTGGAGTCATACCTAACACAAAGGAAGATGGTTCTGGTTGTTGGAGGTCAGTCATCTCAGTTCCAGGACATAACTGCAGGAGTTCCTCAGGGTAGTGTCCTAGGCCCAACCATCTTCACCTGCTTCATCAATGACCTTCCTTTCATAATAAGGTCAGAAATGAGGATGTTCACTGATGATTGCACAATGTTCAGCACCATTCTGGACTTCACAGATACTGAAGCAATCCATGTCCAAATGCAGCAAGGCTTGGGCTGACAAGTGGCAAGTAACATTCACGCCACACAAGTGCCAGGAAATGACCAACTCCAACAAGAGAGAATCCAACCATCGCTCCTTGATGTTCAATGGCATTACCATCACTGAAACCCCCACTATCAACATCCTGGGGGTTACCATTGACCAGAAACTGAACTGGACTAGCCATGTAAATACTGTGGTTACAAGAGCAGATCAGAGGCTATGAATCATGCAATGAGTAACCCACCTCCTGACTCCCCAAAGCCTGCCCACCATCTACAAGGCACAAGTCAGGAGTGTGATGGAATACTCTCCACTTGTCTGGATACTGCAGCTCCAACAACACTCAAGTGGCTTGACACCATCCAGGACAAAGCAGCCCGCTTAATTAGCACCCCATCCACAAATATTCACTCCCTCCACCACCAATGCACAGTGTCAGCAGTGTGTACCATCCACAAGATGCACTGCAGGAACTCACCAAGGCTCCTTCGACAGCACCTTCCAAACTCACAACCACAACCATCTAGAAGGTCAAGGACAGCAGGCCCACGGGTACACCACCACCTGGAAGTTCCTCTCTAAGTGTCGCACCATCCTTCACTGTCACTGGGTCAAAATCCTGGAACTCCCTTCCTAACAGCACTGTGGATGTACCTACACCACATGGACTGCAGCAGTTCAAGAAGGCAGCTCACCATTACCTTCTCAAGGGCAATTAGGGATGGGAAATAAATGCTGGCCTAGCCAGTGATACCCACATCCCATAAATCCTTAAAAAACAAACTGCACACATGATCCCAGTCCCAATCCCAATCCCAGTCCCTGTCCCAATCCCTGCCCCAATCCCAGTCCCTGTCTGAATCCCAATTCCTGTCCCAATCCCAATCCCAGTCCTGGTCCTAAACCCTGTCCCAATCCCAATCCCAGTCCCTGTCCCAATCCCTGCCCCAATCCCAGTCCTTGTCCTAAACCCTGTCCGAATCCCAATCCCAATCCCAGTCCCTGTCCTAATCCCAATCCCAGTCCCTGTCCCAATCCCTGTCCCTGTCTCAATCCCAATTTCTGTCCCAATCCCAGTCCTTGTCCTAAACCGTGTCCCAATCCCAATCCCAGTCCCTGTCCCAATTCCTGCCCCAATCCCAGTCCTATCTCAATCCCAATTCCTGTCCCAATCCCAATCCCAGTCCCTGTCCTAATCCCAATCCCAGTCCCTGTCCCAATCCCTGCCCCAATCCCTGTCCCTGTCTCAATCCCAATTTCTGTCCCAATCCCAGTCTTTGTACTAAACCGTGTCTCAATCCCAATCCCAATCCCTGCCTCAATCCCAGTCTTTGCTCCCAGTTTCCTAGTTTGGGGCTAGCTGCATCATTCCCTCTGCTGTTGTCCCTCTCTCGCTTTCCGCACCGATGATCACAGCCGATTGGTTTTCTCTGGGAGGATCGCCGCTAATTTCCTACCGTCTCGTGCAGCGAGAATCCGGTCAAAACGGTGTCGTTTCCCCGACACAAACAGAGAAGCCGGAATAAATTCAGGATTAGCCGAAAGTTGCAGAGTCCATAAATCCCCCTCTCTCCTTTCTCATCTTTCTCATGGCTGTGATCTCTCAGCTCTCTCTGCTCCATCTCTCCCAATCAATCTGTACACGTTCTGTCCGCCCTCTCTCTCTCTTTCTTTCTCTCTTCTATTTAACGTGCTCCTTCCCCTTTAATGTTTTCTCCTCTTGTTTTCCCAACTGATTGACCTGGGAATGTCTCTTTAAGTGACCTGACCCAGGTTGCTTGCTGCATTATGTGATTGTGACTGCGAGTTTTAATTATGCATTAAGTTGCGCTGTGGCAGTGGCATTAGTTGAAGTACAGCAGCGGGGATGAAATGGTGTCCGCCCCTGTCTCGCTCCACTCTCTTCCGGGAACCTCTCTGCGGATTAATTTACCTGCCGAGCCCTTGACTCCTGAACCTTTGGGGAAAGCCTTGGCGCCAGGGCTGTCAGGCTAACTCCGGGCGCTTGCGAAAGAAAAGGCTGGAGTTTCTGCGAAGCGTCCGGGCACTGGTGGGAGGTGTCAAACCTCCCTGCACCACCCCAGCTCCCCACCCCCCTTCTCCTCCAACCTATCGGGAAGATAGATCCCACAGGAGCAGAGGAAGACAGTGCATCAACGACAATTTACATTTACATAGCGCCCCTAATGCAGTGAAGGGGTTTAGGGGAGTGATTATCAAGCAAACTTTGACACTGACTCACTAAAGGAGATATTATTAGGACAGTGGGGAGGGGGGGGGGGGGGGGTCAAAAACTTGGCGAAAGAGGGAGATTTTGTGCATGTCTTAAAGGAGAGAGGCGGGGAGATTTAGGGAGAACATTCTAGAACATGTAGACATCTGAATGCACGGGAACGATTAGTGGAGCGATTGGGATCAAGAACGCTCAAGGACTGAATTACAAAACTGCTGTAATCAGAATCTCAGACTGTACCCATAGTGAGGGTGGTGAATGTCAGACTGTACCCATGGTGAGGGTGGTGAATGTAAAACTGTACCCATGGTCAATGTCAGACTGTACCCTTGGTGAGGGTGGTGAATGCCAGACTGTACCCATGGTGAGGGAGGTGAATATCAGACTGTAACAGTGGTGAGAGTGGTGAATGTTAGCCTATACCCACTTCAAGGGTGGTGAATGTCAGACTGCACCCGTGGTGTGGGTGGTGTATGGTAAGCTATACCCATGGTGAGGGTGGTGAATGACAGACTGTACCTGAGGTGAGAGTGGTGAATGTCAGACTGCACCACAGTGTGGGTGGTGAATGTCAGACTGTACCCATGGTGAGGGTGGTGAATGTCAGACTGTACCTGCAATG
The DNA here is from genome assembly GCF_017639515.1 of Carcharodon carcharias. Classification (NCBI taxonomy): domain Eukaryota; kingdom Metazoa; phylum Chordata; class Chondrichthyes; order Lamniformes; family Lamnidae; genus Carcharodon; species Carcharodon carcharias. The sequence goes on from NC_054483.1 coordinate 100,292,507, forward strand.
AGGGTGCTGAATGTAAAACTGTACTCATAGTCAATATCAGGCTGTACCCATGGTGAGGGTGGTGAATGTCAGACTGTAACAGTGGTAAGAGTGCTGAATGTCAGACTGTACCTGCGGTATGGGTGATCTATGTTAGACTATACACACTTCAAGGGTGGTGAATGTCAGACTGTAACCGTGCTGTGGGTGGTGTACTTTAAACTATAGCCATGGTGAGGGTGGTGAATGACAGACTGTACCCATGATGAGGCTGGTAAATGTCAGACTGTACCATGGTGTGGGTGGTGAATGTCAGACTGTATCTGAGTTGAGAGTCGTAAAGGTTAGATTGTACCCATGGTGAGGGTGGTGAATGTCAGACTGCACTGGAGGTATGGGTGGTGAATGTCAGACTGTACCTGAGGTATGGGTGGTGAATGTTAGACTGTACCTGTGGTGAGGGTTGTGAATGTCAAACTGCAACTGTGTTGAGGGTGGTGAATATTAGACTATACCCACTTCAAGGTGGTGAATGTCAGACTGTACCCATGGTGTGGGTGGTGTATGTTAAACTATACCTGTGGTGAGGGTGGTGAATGACAGACTGTACCATGCTGAGGCTGGTAAATGTCAGACTGTACATGGTGTAGGTGGTGAATGTCAGACTGTACCTGAGGTGAGAGTGGTAAATGCCAGACTGTACCACAGTGTGGGTGGTGAATGTCAGACTGTACCAGAAGTATGATTGGTGAATGTCAGACTGTACCCGTGGTGAGGGTGGTGAATGTCAGACTGTACCTGCAATGAGGGTGCTGAATGTAAAACTGTACCCATGGTCAATGTCAGATTGTACCCATGGTGAGGGTGGTGAATGTCAGACTGTACCTGTGGTGACAGTGGTGAATGTCAGACTGTACCCAAGGTAAGTGTGGTGAATGTCAGACTGTACCCATGGTGTGGGTGGTGTATGTTAAACTATAGCCGAGGTGAGGGTGGTGAATGACAGACTGTACCCACGATGTGGCTGGTAAATGTTGGACTGTACCATGGTGGGTGGTGAATGTCAGACTGTACCTGAGGTATGTGTGGTGAATGTTAGACTGTGCCTTTGGCAAGGGTGGTGAATGTCAGGCTGTACCTGTGGTGAGGGTGGTGAATGTCAGACAGCACCTGAGGTGAGGGTTGTGAATGTCAGATGTGTCTGTGGTGAGGGTGGTGAATGTCAGACTGTACCCATGGTGAGGGTGGTGAAGGTTAGGCTGTTCCCATGGTAAGAGTTATGAATGTCAGACTGTACCCGCGTATGGGTGGTGTATGTTAGACTATACCCACTTCAATGGTGGTGAATGTCAGCCTGTACCCATGGTGTGTGTGGTGTATGCTGAACTACAGCTGAGAAGAGGGTTTTGAATGACAGACTGTACCCACAATGAGGCTGGTAAATGTCAGACTGTACCATGGTGTGGGTGGTGAATGTCAGACTGTACCCGAGGTGAGAGTGGTGAATGTCAGACTGTACCATGGTGTGGGAGGTGAATGTCAGACTGTACCTAAGGTGAAAGTGGCAAATGTTAGATTGTAGCCTTGGTGAGGGTCGTGAATGTCAAACTGTACCAGAGGTATGGATGGTGAATGTCAGACTGTACCTGAGGTATGGGTGGTGAATGTCAGGCTGTACCTGTGGTGAGGGTGGTGAATGTCAGAGTGTATTCGAGGTGAGGATGGCGAATGTCAGACTGTACCCATGGTAGGGGTGGTGAATGTCAGAATGTACTCATGGTGAGGGTGGTGAATGTTAGGCTGTACCTGGGGCAAAGGTTGTGAATGTTAGACTGTAACAGAGGTATGGGTGGTGAATGTCAGACTGTACCTGTCGTGAGGTTGTTGAATGTCAGACAGCACCTAAGGTGAGTGTTCTGAATGGCAGATGTGCCTGTGGTGAATTTCAGAGTGGATTCGAGGTGAGGGTGGTGAATGTCAGACTGTATCTGTGATGAGGTTGTTGAATATCAGATAGACCCGAGGCGAGGGTTCTGAATGGCAGATGTGCCTGTGATGAGGGTGGTAAATGTCAGAGTATATTCGAGGTGAGGGTGGTGAATGTCAGACTGTACCCATGGTGGGGGTGGTGAATGTCAGAATATACCCATGGTGAGGGTGGTGAATGTCAGACTGTACCCATGGTGAGATTGGTGAATGTTAGACTGTATCTGTGATGAGGGTGGTGAATGTCAATCTCAACACATGGTGAGGGTGGTGAGTGTCAGACTGTACGCATGGTGAGGGTGGTGAAGGTTAAACTGTACCTGTGGTAAGGATGGTGAATGTCAGACTGTACCCATGGTGAGGGTGGTGAATGTCAGACTGTACCTGTGATGATTGCAGTAAATGTCAATCTCTACACACTGCGAGGGTGGTGAATGTCAGACTATATGCATGGTGAGGAGGTGAATGTCAGACTGTACCCATGGTGAGGGTGGTGAATGCCAGTCTCAACCCATGGTGAGGGTGGTGAGTGTCAAACTGTACGCATGGTGAGGGTGGTGATGGTTAGACTGTACCTGTGCTAAGGATGGTGAATGTCAGACTGTACCCATGATGATGGCAGTGAATGTCAGTCTCTACACACAGTAAAGGTGGTGAATGTCAGACTGTACCCATGGTGTGGGTGGTGTATGTTAAACTACAGCTGAGGTGAGGGTTTTGAATGACAGACTGTACCCACGATGAGGCTGGTAAATGTCAGACTGTACCATGTTGTGGGTGGCGAATGTCAGGCTGTACTTGAAGTGAGAGTGGCAAATTTTAGATTGTACCCATGGTGAGGGTGGTGAATGTCAGACTGTACCAGATGTATGGATGGTGAATGTCACACTGTACCTGAGGTATGGGTGGTGAATGTTAGACCATACCTGTGATGAGGGAGGTGAATGTCAGTCTCAACACACGGTGAGGGTGGTGAATGTCAGACTGTATGCATGTTGAGGGTGGTGAATGTCAGACTGTACCCATGGTGAGGGTGGTGAATATCAGACTGTACCCATGGTGAGGGTGGTGAATGTCAGACTGTATGTATGGTGAGGGTGGTGAAGGTTAGATTATACCTGTGGTAATGGTGGTGAATGTCAGACTGTACCCATGGCGAGGTTGGTGGATGTCAGACTGTATCCGTGGGGAGGGTGGTGAATGTCAGAATGTACCCACAGTGAGAGTGGTGAATGTCAAACTGTACCCATGGTGCGGGTGGTGAATCTCAGAATGTACCCATGGTGAGGGTGGTGAATGTTAGGCTGTACCCTTGGCGAAGGTTGTGAATGTCAGACTGTATCTGCGGTGAGAGTGGTGAATGTCAGAATGTACCCATGGTGAGAGTGGTGAATGTTTGACTGTACCTGTGATGAGGGCGGTGAATGTCAGTCTCTACACACGGTGAGGGTGGTGAATGTTAGACTGTTTGCATGGTGAGGGTGGTGAATGTCAGTCTGTACCCATGGTGAGGGTGGTGAATGTCAGACTGTACCTGTGATGATGGCGATGAATGTCAGTCTCTGCACACGGTGAGGGTAGTGAATGTCAGAATGTACCCACAGTGGGGGTGGTGAATATCAGTCTGTACCCGTAGTGAGGATGGTGAATGTTAGACTGTACCTGTGGTGAGGGTGGTGAATGTTAGACTGTAACTGTGGTGAGGGTGGTAAATGTCAGAATGTACCCATGGTGAGAGTGATGAATGTTAGACTGTACCTGTGATGAGGGCGGTTAATGTCAGTCTCTACACATGGTGAGGGTGGTGAATGTTAGACTGTATGCATGATGAGAATGGTGAATGTCAGTCTGTACCCATGGTGAGGGTGGTGAATGTCAGACTGTACCTGTGATGATGGCGGTGAATGTCAGTCTCTGCACACGGTGAGGGTGGTGAATGTCAGACTGTACCCATGGTGAGGGTGATGAATGTCTGTCTCTACCCATAGTGAGGGTGGTGAGTGTCAGACTATACACATGGTGAGGGTGGTGAAGGTTAGACTGTAGCTTGGTAATTCCTCCCCTTTACCATTGTATTTCTTCACTGATCACTAATTCTGTTCCACACTGTATGAAGGATTCCCTCTGTGAAGCTGATATTCCTGCATCCTCCCTGAATTCTCCCAGATTCCCTCACAGTGACCGTCTGGACATAGACCCTTTATTTAATCCAAACCCATGCAAGTTGCCCTTAATCACCAGATCAAAGTCATGTTGGAAAACTGGAGCTGAATCAGGGGGAAGATAATGACAGTTTTGAAAGAAAAAAACAATTGATCATTTATTTATAATCAATGAATAAACAATTGGTGGATGATGAGGCAGATTCCCTTGTGTACTGGATGTTGTTCATCAGTAAACACATTAGACAGAACATGCCCCCTCCCCCGACAGGCTGCTGCATTTCAAATTACAATTCTATAGCATCTTTCACAATCACAGAATGTCCCAAATCACGACAGAGTCAACAAAATACTTCTGAAATTTCCTACCATTGTCATGTAGGAAACTCAGCAGCCAATTTTCACACAGCAAGATTCCACAAACTTTAATAAGAAAATGATGAGATTACCAGTTTTAGTGATGTCAGTTGAGAGATAAATATTGTGCAGGGCACCAGGGAGAAGTCCCCTGCTCTTCTCCAAATGGTGTCATCAGATATTTGATATCCACCTGAGAGGCCAGATAGAATCATAGAAAGGTTACAGCATTGAAGGAGGCCATTTGGCCCATTGTGTCTGTGCTGCCCCTTGATGAAGCAATTCACCTAGTGCCACTCCCTTGCATTTTCCCTGTAGCTCTGCAAATTTTCCCTCTTCAGTTAGTTATTCAATTCCCTTTTGAAAGCCTTGATTGAACCTACCTCCACCACACTCTCAGGCAGCGCATTCCAGATCCTAACCACTCAACTGCCTTTGTTGCTGTCTTCATTGCTTCTTTTGCCAATTACCTTAAACCTGTGCCCTCTGGCTCTCGATCTTTCCACCAATGGGAGCAGTTGCTCTCCATCTACTCTGCCCAGACCCCTCATGTTTTTGAAAACCTCTATCAAATCTCCTCTCAACCTTCTCTTCTTCAAGGAAGACATTCCCAACTTCTTCAATATATCCACGTAACTGAAGTTCTTCATCTCTAGAACCATTCTCATGAATCTTTCCTGCACCCTCTCTAATGCCTTCACATCCTTCCTAAAATGCACTGCCCAGAACTGGACACAATACTCCGGGTGAGGGCAAACAAGTGTTTTGTACAGGTTTAACATAACTTCCTTGATTTGTACACTATGCCCCTATTAATAAAGCATAGGATACAGTATGCTTTATTAACCGCTCTCTCATCCTGTCCTGCCACCTTCAATGATTTATGTGCATATACACCTAGGTCCCTCTGCTCCTGCATCCCTTTTAGAATTGTAACCTTTACATTATATTGTCCCTCTGTGTTCAGAATGAATCACTTCATATTTCTCTGCATTAAATTTCATCTATGACCTGCCTGCTCATTCCACCAACTTGTTTACATCCTTTTGAAGTTCTACACTAGCCTTCTCACAGTTCACAATGTTTCCAAGTTTTGTGTCATCCACAAATTTTGGAACTGTGCCCTGTACACCAAGGCCTGAATCATTAATATATATCAGGAAGAGCAGGGGCCCAACACTTACTGTTGGGGAACTCCATTACAAACCTTCTTCCAGTCCGAGAAACATTAACCATTACTCTCTGTTTCCTGTCACTCAGCCAATTCTGTATTCATGTCGCTACTGCCACAGTTAGTTCATGAGCTATAACCTTGCCCACAAGTTTGTTGTGTGGCTATTTATCAAACATCTTTTAGAAGTCCATGTATACCACATCAACAGCACTACCCTGATCAAACCTCTCTGTTACCCTTTCAGAATGCTTAAGTAAGTTAGTTAAACACAATTTGCCTTTAACAAATCTATACTGGTTTCCTTAAAAATCAGCCTAAATTTCCCAAATTGGTTATTAATTTTGTCCCAAATTATCATTTCAAAAGATTCCCCACTGCCGAGGTTAAATTGACTGACCTGTAGTTGCTGGGCTTATCCTTACATCCTTTTTGAACCAGGGTGTAATGTTTGCAATTGTCTAGCTTGCTGGGACCATCCCTGAGTTTAAGGTAGATTGAAAAATTATGGCTAGCACAGTTCCGAAGAAGTTATATTCAACTCAAAATGTTAACCCTGTTTTTTTCTCCACAGATGCTGCCACATCTGCTGAGTTTTTACAGCACTTTCTGTTTTATTTCAGATTTCCAGCATCCACAGTATTTTGCTTTTATTGTATGCTTTCTCATTGGACTGGACACTTACTGCTGTAGAAGATTTTCCTGAACACACTCTAGGAACTCTTGCCCTTCTCTGCCCTTTATACTAATACTATTCCCGTCGATATTTGGATTATTAAAGATTCCCATTATCACCACTCTATAATTTTTGTAGCTCTCTGTAATTTCCTTGCAGATTTTTCCTTCCCACAAGTTGGTGGCCCATGGACTACACCAAGCAACATAATTGCACCTTTCTTGCTCCTTAGTTCTAACCGATCCTGTCCTCAAACCCTCTGGGATATCCTCTCTCATCAGCACAGCAATGTTCTCCTTAATACCATCACCCCTCCTATTTTTCCTGAACAGCTTGTATCTAGGAATATCTAACACACAGTCCTGCCCTTTGTTGAGCCAGGTCTCTGTTATAGCCACAATTTCATAATTCCACATGGCAATCTATGCCTTTAACTCACCAATCTTATTTACCACACTCATTCACATATGTGCCCAGTAACCTTGATTTAAACTCTATTACTTTCCCCCTTACTCTGACCCCATGTTTTAACTTACTATTCTCTATTTTAGTGCTATCTGTCTCTCACAATGTACCTGGGTATCGCTCTCCAGTATTACCTCCTGGTTACCACTCTCACTAACTTGCCCCCACCCCCCACCAAGATAGTTTAAACCCTCCCCAGTAGCACTAACAGATAAACAAGGAACTCAGTCCCGGTTCTGTTTAGGTGCAACCCACCTGCCTTGTACAGGCCCCATATCCCCCAGAGCCAGTCCCAGTGTTCCTCCTTCTTGTAACATCTTTCCAGCCACACAGTCACCTGTCATATCCTCATATCTCTGTACTCGCATACGTGGGAAACTGGGAGTAATCCGGAGATTACTACTTTTGAGGTCCTGCTTGTTAAATAGCTACCTAGAACCCCAATTCTGACTGTAGGACCCCATCCTTCTTCCTACCTATGTCATTGGTACCAATGTGGACCATGACTGCTGGCTGTTCACCCTGTCCCTCAGGGTGCCCTGCAGCTACTCAGTAACATCCTTGACCCTGGCACCAGGGAGGAAACAAAACATCCGGGATTCACGTCTGCCGCCACAAAAATGTGTGCATCCCCTAACTATCGAATCACCCATTATATTGCTCTTCCAGACTTGCTTGGAGCCCATGATTTAATGCCTCATCTGAAAGATGGCAAGTCTGACAGGGCAGCACTCCCTCAGAGCTGATAAACAGACAGCACAGCACTCCCTCAGTACTGACCCTCTAACAGTGCAGCATTCCCTCAGTGCTGATAAACAGACAGAGCAGTACTCCCTAGGTACTGATAAACGGACAGTGCAGCACTCCCTCAGCACTGAGCCCCTGAGAGTGCAGCACTGCCTCAATACTGACCCTCTAATAGTGGAGCACTCCCTCGGTGCTGATGAACAGACAGTGCAGCACTCCCTCAGCACTGATCCTCTGACAGTGCAGCACTCCCTCAGCACTGGCCCTCACACAGTGCAGCACTCCCTCAGCACCGACCCTCTGAGAGTGCAGCTCTCCCTCAGCACCGACCCTCTGAGAGTGCAGCTCTCCCTCAGCACTGACCACCTGATAGGGCAGCGGTCCCTCAGTGCTGACCCTCTGACAATGCAGCACACCCTCAGTACTGACCAACAGACCGTGCAGCGTTCTCTCAGTAAATGACCCTCTGACAATGCAGCACTCCCTCAGTACTGACCCTCTAACAGTCCAGCACTCCCTCAGCAATGGCCCTTTAACAGTGCAGCACTCCCTCTGCACTGACCCTCTGACAGTGCAGCGCTCTCCCTACTCACTCTCTGAAAGTGCAGCACTCCCTCAGTATAGACCATCCGACAGTGCAGCACTTCCTCAGTACTGACCCTCTGACAGTGCAGCGCTCTCCCTACTCACTCTCTGAAAGTGCAGCACTCCCTCAGTATAGACCATCCGACAGCGCAGCACTTCCTCAGTACTGACCCTCTGACAGTGCAGCACTCCCTCTACTCACTCTCTGAAAGTGCAGCACTCCCTCAGTATAGACCATCCGACAGTGCAGCACTTCCTCAGTACTGACCCTCTGACAGTGCAGCACTCCCTCTACTCACTCTCTGAAAGTGCAGCACTCCCTCAGTATAGACCATCCGACAGTGCAGCACTTCCTCAGTTCTGATCCTCTGACAGTGCAGCACTCCCTCAGTACTGACCCTCTGACAGTGCAGCACTCCCACAGCACTGACCCGCTGACAATGCAGCACTCCCTAAGTACTGCCCCCCGACAGTACAGCTTTACCTCAGTACTGACCCTCCGACATTGCAGCATTCTCTCATTACTGACTGTGGCAGTGCAGCACTCCCTCAGTACTGACCAATAGATAGTGCAGCATTCTCTCAAGTACTGGCCCTCCTGCAGTCCAGCGCTCCCTCAGTACTGACCCTCTGACAGTGCAGCACTCCCTCAATACTTACCCTCATTAGTGCAGTGCTCCCTCAGTACTGACTCTCTGACAGTGTAGTGCTCTTTCAGTACTGACCCTCTATCTTGCAGCACTTCCTCAATACTGACCCTCTGACAGTGCAGCACTCCCTCAGTACTGACCCTCTGACAGTGCAGCATTCCCTCAGTTCTGTACTGGCTGTATTTGGTGGAATTTTGTGCTTGGGTCTCTGGAGTGGAATTTGACCTCACCACTTCCTGATTCCGAGTTGGATGATGTGCTCTAGCCACAGCTGGCACCTTCAAGAAGCTTTGAACAAAACAAGGAAAAATGCTAAACATTGACAAGTGTTTTTTTTAACTTGCAGGATCACCAGTTCCAACCAGAGATGGATTTAGAATCTTTTGTACCTTTCTTCCATCATAAGGTCAGAAGTGTGGATGTTTGCTGATTATTGCACAATGTTCAGCACCATTCGCAACTCCTCAGTTATTGAAGTAGTCCATGTCCAAATGCAGCAAGACCTGGACAATATCCAGGGTTGACAAGTGGCAAGTAACATTCATGCCACACAAGTGCCAGGCTTCTTGTCCAACAAGAGAGAATTTAACTATCGCCCCTTGATGTTCAATGGCATTATCATTACTGAATCCTCCACTATCAACATCCTGGGGGTTACCATTGACCAGAAACTCAACTGGACCAGCCATATAAATACTGTGGCTACAAGAACAGGTCAGAGGCTAGGAATCTTGCGACGAGTAACTCACCTCCTGACTCTCCAAAGCCTGTTCACCATCTACAAGGTACAAGCCAGGAATATGATGGAATACTCCCCACTTGCCTGGATGAGTGCAGCTCCCACAACATTCAAGAAGCTTGACACTATCCAGGACAAAGCAGCCCACTTGATTGTCACCTAATCCACAAATATTCATTCACTCCACCACTGATGCACATTAGCAGCAGTGTGCACCATCTACAAGATGTACTGCAGAAATTCACCAAGGCTCCTTAGACAGCACCTTCCAAACCCATGACCGCCACCATCTAGAAGGGCAAGGGAGACAGATAGATGGGAACACCACCACCTGGAAGTTCCCCTCCCACTCACTCACCATCCTGATTTGGAAATATGTCACCGTTCCTTCACTGTCGCTGGGTGAAAATCCTGAAACTCCCTTCCTAGCAGCACTGTGGGTGTACCCACACCACATGGACGGCAGCAGTTCAAGAGGGCGGCTCACCACCACCTTCTCAAGGGCAATTAGGGATGGGCAATAAATGTTTGCCTGGCCAGCAATGCCCAATGTTCCCGTGTATCTGCTGCCCTTGTCCTTCTGAATGGTTGCGGTCGTGGGTTTGGAAGGTGCTGTGTAAGGAGCCTTGGTGAATTCCTGTAGTGCTTCTTGTCGATGTTACACACTGCTGCTACTGTGTGTCAGTGGCGGAGGGAGTGAATGTTTGTGGATGTGGTGCCAATCAAACAGGGCTGCTTTGTCCTGGATGGTGTCAAGCTTCTTGAGAGCTGTGGGAGCTGCACTCATCTGTCTGATTCCAGCCTAAGAGCCTCTAAACAATAAGGTTGACAGGGATACATTAATTCACCCCTGTGAACTTCCAACAGTGGAGATGCTTGACTCAGACAAAAGGCACAGCCCCTCAGTTTGTTTCTCTTCGCTCAGCCCCACTTTCCCCTGGTCATCAGCAGTTGATGTGAAGCTGATGGATGTTTAGTGGGGAATGTTGGCAGCATCCAGGCCTCTTGCTGCTGCTGTGGTGCCTGAGTTGCGATCTCCTGGTGCAGTGTTCATCAGCCTTTGAGATCCCTCCTCTCTCCAGCTGTGGATGTTGCCCTATTTCTTCATGGAGAGCAGCAAGTTCTTGTCTTTATACAGCACCTTTAACATGGTCAAATATCCTCTGGCACCTCACAGGAATATCAAATAAATGTTGATACCGTGTTCCATGGGGAGATATTAGGGCAGGTGATCAAAAAAGAGTTAGGTGTATATAATGTCTTAAAGGAGGCGAGAAAGGTCGGCTGGTTATGGAGGGAATTCCAGAGCTTAGGGCCCAAACAGCGGAAGGCACAGCCAACAGTGGTGGATCAATTAAATTTGGGGTTCGCAAAATGCTGGAAGTGGAAGAGCAGAGAAACCTGGGAAGTGTGTAGAGCTGGATGGAGATTCAGAGAGATGGAAGGAATGAAACCATCAAGGGTGGACAAGACTGAGAGCTGGCACTGGGGCCCTGGAAAAGGTTTAACATTTATTTAAAATATGGACAGAGGGATCCCATTGCATAAACTAACAATGGCAGCAAAATTTAACTTACAGGTGCTTAAATAAAGAATCCAGGGCTCATCACATTAAAAAATAATGTACAAGGAACAACTGCAGTGTATCAGAAACTCAGGCATCCTTCCCAATGAGAGCATTTACTGGCTGAGTGAAAGAACCTGAGAATGATTACAGGGAGAGTAGCAGAGACTGGGAGTGATTACAGAGAGAGTAACAGAGGTTGGGAGTGATTGCAGAGAGAGTAACAGAGCCTGGGAATGATCACACAGAGAGTAACAGAGCTTGGGAATGATCACAGAGAGAGTAACAGAGCCTGGGAGTGATCACAGTGAGAGTAACAGAGCAAGGGAGTGATCACAGAGAGAGTAACAAAGCCTGGGAATGATCACAGAGAGAGTAACAGAGAGTGGGAGTGAATACAATGAGAGTAACAGGGACAGGGAGTGATCACAGAGAGGGTAACAGAGACAGGCAGTGATTACAGTGAGAGTAACAGAGCCTGGGAGTGATCACAGAGAGAATGACAGAAATTAAGAATGATTACAGAGAAAGTAATGGACTGTGAGTTAACACAGAGTGAGTAACAGAGACTTTAAGTGATCAAAGAGAGAGCAACAGAGATTGAAATAATTACAGAGTGAGTAACACAACTCAGAGTGATCACACAGAGTGTACCAGAGGCTCAGAGTGATTACAGTGAGAGTAATAGAGACTCGGAGTGATCACAGAGAGATTGACAGAGACTGAAATTGACCACAGAGAGAGTAACAGAGCCTGTGATTTATTACAGTGGGAATAACAGAGGTTGGTATTGATTGCAAAGAAAGTAACAGAGACTCAGAGTCATCTCAGAGAGAATAACAGAGACCGGGAATGTTTACAGAGAAAGGAGCAGAGAGTGGGAGTGATCACAGAGAGAGTAACAGATTCTGAGAGCGATCACAGAGTAAGTAATAGACACTCAGCATGATCACAGAGAGGGTAACAAAAATTGAGTGATCACAGAGAGAATAACAAAGCCTGGAAGTGATAACAGAGCTTGTAACACAACTTGAAGTGATCACAGAGAAAGCAACAGAGACTCAGAGTGATCAGAGAAAGAGTAACAGAGATTCAGAGTCATCATAAAGAGAATAACAGAGACTGGGAGTGTTTACAGGGAAAGTAGCAGAGAGTGGGAGTGATTACAGAGTAAGTAGCAGAGACTCTGAATGATCACAGAGAGTAACAGAGACTGGGAGTGTTTACAGAGAAGGTAACAAAGCTTGGAAGTGATCACATAGAGAACAACAGAGATCATATGATAAGAGAGAGCAGGAGAGACTAAAAGTGATCACACTGAGAGTAACAGAGACTTGGAGTGATCAGAGAGAGAGAGAGTAACAGAGATTGGGAGTGATTACAGTGAGAGTAACTGAGACTCTAACTGATCACAGAGAAAGTAACAGAAACTCAGATTGGTCACAAAGAGAATAGCAGAGGCTGAAATTGACCACAGAGAGAGTAACAGAGCCTGTGATTTATTACAGAGGGAATAACAGAGACTGGGATTGATTGCAATGATAGTAACAGAGACTGGGAGTGATCACAGAGAGAGTAACAGAGCCTGAGGGTGATCGCAGAGAGAGTAACAGAGATTAGCAGTGATAACAGAGAGAGTAACCGAGAGTGGGAATGATTACAATGAGAATAACAGAGATAGAGAGCGATCACAGAGAGAGTAACAGAGACTGGGAGTGATCACAGAGAAGGTAAGAGAGACTAGGAGTGATTACAGTGAGAGTAACAGAGACTGGGAGTGATCACAGAATGGTAACAAAGACGAGCAATGAGTACAGTGAGAGTAACAGAGCCTGGGAGTGATCACAGAGAGAATGACAGAAATTAGGAGTGATTACAGAGAAAGTAACGGACTGTGAGTGATCACAGAATGAGTAACAGAGACTTTAATTGATCACAGAGAGAACAACAGAGATTGAAGTAATTACAGAGAGAGTAACACAATTTGGAGTGATCACACAGAGTGTACCAGAGGCTCAGAGTGATTACAGTGAGAGTAATAGAGACTCAGAGTGATCACAGAGAGATTGACGGAGACTGAAATTGACCATGGAGAGAGTAACAGAGCCTGTGATTTATTACAGCGGGAATAACAGAGGTTGGTATTGATTGCAAAGAAAGTAACAGAGACTCAGAGTCATCACAGAGAGAATAACAGAGAGCGGGAATATTTACAGAGAAAGGAGCAGAGAGTGGGAGTAATTACAGAGAGAGTAACAGAGACTGAGAGTGATCACAGAGTAAGTAATAGACACTAAGCATGACCACAGAGAGAGTAACAAAAATTGAGAGTGATCACAGAGAGAGTAACAAAGCCCGGAAGTGATAACAGAGCTTGTAACACAACTTGAAGTGATCACAGAGAAAGCAACAGAGACTCAGAGTGATCAGAGAAAGAGTAACAGAGATTCAGAGTCATCACAAAGAGAATAACAGAGACTAGGAGTGTTTACAGAGAAAGTAGCAGAGAGTGGGAATGTTTACAGAGTAAGTAACAGAGACTCTGAGTGATCACAGAGAGTAACAGAGACTGAGAGTGATCACAGAGTGAGTAACAAAGACTGGGAGTGTTTACAGAGAAGGTAACAGAGATTGGAAGTGATCACAGAGAGAGCAATAGAGACAGTGTGTTCAGAGAGAGTAGGAGAGACTAAAAGTGATCACAGAGAGAGTAACAAAGATTGAAGTAATTACAGAATGAATAACACAACTTGGAGTGATCACACAGGGAGTTTCACAGGCTCAGATTGATCACAGAGAGATTAACAGAGCCTGGGAGTGATTACAGAGAGTGTGACAGAGACCAGAATGTTCACAGAGAGAGCAACAGAGACACGGAGTGATCAAAGAGAGAGTAATAGAGACTGGGAGTGATCACAGTGAGAGCAATAAAGGCTGGGAGTTTTCACAGAGAGAGTAACAGAGGGTGGGAGTGATGACAGAGAGAGTAACAGAGAGTGGGAGTGATCACAGTGGGTGTAACAGAGACTCAGAGTGATCAGGGAGAGAGAGATTAACAGAGCTTGGGAGTGATTACATAGAGAGTGACAGAGACCAGAATGTTCACAGAGAGAAACAGAAATTTGGAGTGATTACAGTGAGAGTATCAGAGACTCAGAGTGAATGCACAGAGAGTAACAGAGACTGAGAGTGATCACAGAGAGTGTAGCAGAGACTCAGAGTGATCACAGCGAGAGTAACAGAGGCTCAGCATGTTCACAGAGGCAGTAACAAAGATTGAGAGTGATCTCAAAGGGTAACAGAGACTGAGAGTGATAACACAGGGAGTAACATAGACTCAGAGTGATCACAGAGAATAACAGAGACTCGGAGTGATCACAGAGAGCATAACAGAGATGGTGAGTGATTCCCGGGAGAGTAACAGAGACAGTGTGATCAGAGAGAGTAGGAGAGACTAAAAATGATCACAGAGAGTAACGCAACTCAGAGTGATCACACAGAGTTCCAGGGGCTCAGAGTGATCGCAGAGAGATTAACAGAGTCTGGGAGTGATTACAGAGAGAGTGACAGAGACCAGAATGTTCACAGAGAGAGCAACAGAGACACGGAGTGATTACAGTGAGAGTAACAGAGACTGGGAGTTTTCACAGAGAAAGTAACAGAGACTGGGAGTGATCACAGAGAGAGTAACGGAGACTTGGAGTGATACCAGAGAGTGTAGCAGAGACTGGGAGTGATTAAAGTGAGAGTAACAGAGGCCCAAAGTGATCAAAGAGAGAGTAACAGAGACTGGGAGTGATCACAGAGAAAGTAACAGAGACTCAGCATGTTCACAGAGAGAGCAACAAAGATTCAGAGGGATCTCAGAGAGTAACAGAGACAGAGTGATAGCAGAGAGAGTAACAGGGACTCAGAGTGATCACAGAGAGACTAACATAGACTCGGAGTGATCACAGAGATTAACAGAGATTGAGAGTGATCGCAGAGTGAGTAACAGAGACTGGGGGAGTAAACAGAGAAAGTAACAAAGCCTGGAAGTGATCATAGAGAGGATAACAGAGATTGACAGTTATTGGAGAGAGAGTAACAGGGACTTGGAGTGATGACAGAGAGTGTAGCAGAAACTGGGAGTGATTACAGTGAGAGTAACAGAGGCCTAGAGTGATCAAAGAGAGAGTAACAGAGACTGGTAGTGATCACAGAGGGAGTAACATAGGCTGTGATTGATCACAGAGAGAGCAACAGAGAATCAGAGTGATTACAGTGAGAGTAACAGAGACTCAGAGTGATCAGAGAGAAAGAGAGAGTAACAGAGATTGGGAGTGATTACAGTGAGAGTAACAGGGATTTGGAGTGATTACAGAGAAAGTAACAGAAACTTGGAGTGGTCACGGTGAGAATAACAGAGGCTGAAATTGACCACAGAGAGAGTAACAGAACCTGTGATTTATTACAGAAGGAATAACAGAACCTGGAATTGATTACATAGAAAGTAACAGAGACTGGGAGTGATTACAGAGAGAGTAACAGAGGTACAGTGTGATCACAGAGAGATTAGCAGAGGCTGGGAGTGATCACAGAGAGAGTAACAGAGAGTTGGAGTGATTATAGTGAGAGTGACAGAGACTGGGAGTTATTTCAATGAGAGCAAAAGAGGCTTGGACCGATCAAGAGAGAGTAGTAGAGGCTCGGAGCGATCACAGAGAGAGTAACGGAGACTGGGAGTGACCATAGAGAGAGTAACAGAGACTCAGAGTGATCACAGTGAAAGTAACTGTGACTGGAAGTGATTACAGAGAGAGTAACACAACTCGGAGTGATCACAGAGAGAGTAACAGAGACTGTGAGTGATCACAGTGAGTGCAACAGAGATTGAAGTAATTATAGAGAGAGTAACACAACTGAGAGTGATCACACAGAGTGTACCAGAGGCTCAGAGTGATTACAGTGTGAGTAACAGAAGCTTAGAGTGATCACAGAGAGAATAACAGAAACTGAATGATTTCATAGTAAGTAACAGAGAATGTGAGTGCTCACAGATTGAGTAACAGAGACTTGGAATGATCACAGAGAGACTAACCGAGACTCAGAGTGACTGAAGAGAAAGTAACAGAGACTGAGAGTGATCACAGAGAGAGTAGCAGAGACTGGAAGTGATGACAAAGAGAGTAGCAGAGAATGGGAGTGATTACAGAGAGAGTGACAGAGACCAGAATGTTCACGGAGAGAGTAACAGAGACACGGAGTGATCGCAGAAAGAGTAACAGAGACTGGGAGTGATGACAGAGAGAGTAACAGAGACTGGGAGAGATGGCAGAGAGAATAACACGATGTGGAATGATCACAGAGAAAATAACAGAGCTTGGAAGAGATCACAGATAGAACAACAGAGACTGAAAGTGATCACTGAGAGTAAACGAGACTTGAAGTGATCAGAGAGAGAGTAACAGTGACTCAGGCTGATCACAGAGAGTAACAGGGACTTAGAGTGATCAGAGAGTGAGTAACAGTAGCTGGGAGTGTTTGCAGAGAAGGTAACAGAGCCTGGAAGTGATGACAGAGAGAGTAACAGATGCTGAAAGTGATGACAGAGAGTGCAACAAAGACTGAGAGTGATTTCAGGGAGAGTAACAGAGACTCGGAGTGATCACAGAGAGAGCAACAGAGACTGAGTGTGATCATGGAGGGTAAGAGAGACTAAGAGTGATCACAGAGAGAACAACAGAGATTGAAGTAAGAGAGAGTAACGCAACTCAGATTGATCACACAGAGTGTACCAGAGGCTCAGAGTGATCACAGAGAGCATAACAGAACCTGGGAGTGATTACAGAGAGAGTTACAGAGACTAGAATGTTCACAGAGAGAGTAACAGAGACACGGAGTGATCACAGAGAGAGTAACAGAGAGTCAAAGTGATTATAGTGAAAGTGACAGAGACTGGGAGTTATCACAGAGAGAGTAACATGACGGGAGTTATTTCAATGAGAGTAACAGAGACTTGGAGTGATCACAGAGAGAGTAACGGAGACTGGGAGTGATAATAGAGAGAGTAACGGACTCAGAGTGATCACAGAAAGAGTAACAGAGACTGGGAGTGATTTCAGAGAGAATAACAGAGACTCAGAGTGATCACAGAGAGATTAACAGAGGCTGGGAGTGATCACAGAGAGAGTAACAGAGAGTTGGAGTGATTATAGTGAGAGTGACAGAGACTGGGAGTTATTTCAGTGAGAGCAAAAGAGGCTGGGAGGGATCACAGAGAGAGTAGTAGAGGCTCAGAGCGATCACAGAGAGAGTAACGGAGACTGGGAGTGATCATAGATAGAGTAACAGAGACTCAGAGTGATCACAGAGAAAGTAACAGACTGAGAGTGATTACAGAGAGAGTAACACAACTCGGAGTGATCACAGAGAGAGTAACAGAAACAGAATGATTCCAGAGCAACTAACAGAGAATGCGAGTGATCACAGATGGAGTAGCAGAGTGATCATAGAGAGACTAATAGACACTCGGGGTGACTATAGAGAAAGCAAAGCAGCCTGGGATTGATCACAGAGAGAATAACAGAAACTAGGAGTGATTACAGAAAGTAACAGATACTGTGAGCGATCTCGGAGAGAGTAACAGAGACTTTGAGTGATCACAGAGAGTGCAACAGAGATTGAAGTAATTAGAGAGAGAGTAACACAACTCAGAGTGATCACACAGAGTGTATCAGAGGCTCAGAGTAATTACAGTATGAGCAACAGAAGCTTGGAGTGATCACAGAGAGAATAACAGAAACTGAATGATTCCATAGCAAGTAACAGAGAATATGAGCGCTCACAGATTGAGTAACAGAGACTTGAAGTGATCACAGAGAGACCAACTGAGACTCAGAGTGACTGTAGAGAAAGTAACAGAGCTTGGGAGTGATCACAGGGAGAATAACAGAAACTAGAAGTGATTACATTGAAAGTAACGGACTGAGGGTGATTACAGAGGGGGTAACAAGACTTGGATTGATCATAGAGAGAACAGCTGAAACTAGGACTTCATACATAGAGGACAAGGATCCAAGAGTGTAAGAGTCATGCTTCAGCTACACAAAGCCCTGGTTAGACCACAACTGGGGTTACTGTGAACAGATCTGGGCCCCACACATTAGGAAGAACATACTGGTCTTGGAGGGAGTACAGCGTAGATTTACCAGGATGATACCTGGACTCCAAGGGTTAAATTACAAAGCGAGATAATACAAACTAGACTTGTACCCCCTGGAGTTTCGAGGATTAAAGGGTGGTTTGATTCGAGTTTTCAAGCTATCATGGGGACCAGGAAGATAGAAAGAGAGATTAATTCTGCTTGTTGGAGAGCCTAGGATTGGGGGACAGAGTCTAAAAGTTCAAGCCAGAGCTTCAAGGAGTGAAAGTAGGAAACACTTCACACAAACACACACACGCGCGTACGCACACACATGTGCACACACACACACATGCACACATGCGTGCACGCACGCACACAGACACGGTGGGAGAAGTTTGGAACTCTCTTTCACAAACAGCAATTGATGCTAGCTTAGATCAATTGTTAATTTTAATTCTGAGTTTAATAGATTTTTGTTATCCAAAGTATTAAGAGGTAAAGGGCAAAGGCGGGTGCATGGAGTTACCTGTCATGTTAGCCATGATCTCAGTGGATGGCAGAAGAGACTGGAAGGTCTTAAATGACCTCCTCCTGTTCCTAAGTTCAGAGACGGGGAGTGATTATTACAGACTGAGTTTCAGAGACTGGAAATGAAGCCTTAACTCCCAGCTTCCTCGGTTTGAATTGAGCTGTTTAATATTGAGTTTGGAATTTATTAAGAGCTTTGGATTCAGGCTTCAGACAAGGTCTGAGTAACGAATTGGGAATTT
The DNA here is from genome assembly GCF_017639515.1 of Carcharodon carcharias. Classification (NCBI taxonomy): domain Eukaryota; kingdom Metazoa; phylum Chordata; class Chondrichthyes; order Lamniformes; family Lamnidae; genus Carcharodon; species Carcharodon carcharias. Next base: position 100,311,484 of record NC_054483.1, read on the forward strand.
TTTAAGCCAGTCAGGAGAATTCTATTTCAGAATGGAAACCGCAGGCCGGCTGCATTTCCATTCCATTAAATAGTCATTAATCAATGAGGTTAATTACCTTTCACTGCGACTGACTCCATCCCACTATTAGCTAATGATATACTGATATTTACTTTATGATACACGCAAAGTTAATTCCTTTTCCAGGGTTTAACACTGAGCATATGAAGACGGTGTTGTTATAAACTAAACAATCTGACACATCCCGGGAGCTGTGTGAACTCTGAAGAATGTCAGGGGGTGACATTGATGCAGCGATTTGTGAAACATTACCCCAAACTTCACCAAAAATTTCTAACCAATATTAAATGGAATTAACATTATCAATGTCGTGATGTCTAGCTGGGGGTGGGGATGGGGGGGATGGTTACACTGGATTTAGGAATGGAGCTGGAAATTCACTCCTCCTCTTTTGTCTCTTTCCCTCTTTCTCCCACCTTCTTTCTCATTCAACTTTTTCTTCTCTCTCTTTTTGTGTTAATACTTTACATGACTTTTTGTTCTAGTTTCCATTTTGAAGGAATTTCTGACTTTGGCGTTGGATAGAGATCTTTCAAAATTTAATATAATGGATACTTCTCTCTAAGGTACAAGAATTGAGCACAGATTTTCCACTCTGCTATCAGCCTGGGCCCTCTGCGTTGGTGCTCTGCTCCCTTCTTCGCTCCCAGTCACCCCCTGAGCAGCCTGCAGCAACCAGGAAACAGGGCAATGTGGGAGATTTTGAGAGATTGCTGGAACTTTCTGCTGGTCTGCATTTCTATACCAGGATAACCAAAGTGTTCATACTAAACAGCATCTTTGCTTGGAAAAATTTAAAGACCAAGAAGCGTAAATTGGTTCTGAAAAAAAGTCTATTCTGCTGAAACATGAAATATAAATTTTGCTGAAACATAGGCCAGAATGTGTAACAATGTGAAAACGTAAGAGATTTGGAAAGCATTTCTTTAGCCAACATTTGAATGGAGGGATTAACTCCTTAAATAAAGGGGTATTAACTCTTGAATGAAGGGATAGCCCTGTGCCCTTTGGATGAGATGTGTGCCCTCCCAGATGTAAAGGATCCTGCCAACACTATTTTGAAGAACAGCAATATCGACCCCTCAACCAACATCACTGAAGCATCACTAAAGCTGCTCATGCTGTTTGTGGGATCTTGCTTTGCGCATATTGGCTGTTGCATTACAACCGTGACTGACTACGCTTCAAACAAAACATTGGCTGGAAAGCTCTTTGGAACACCCTGACCCCATGAAAGACATTTTGGAAATGTATCTTCTTTCTTTATCGCCATCTCTCTTCCCTTCCTTTTTCTCTTGGAGAATTAACCCTATAAATGGGGAAGGACTCAGGTGATCAGTGCTCTGATGCTACTATTCCTGTATCAAAGAGTGGGCTGCAATGAAACTTCCTGTGATCTTGGAAGTGCTGAGATGATGTAAATTGAGTTCAGGGAGAACCCAGAATCATTCAGCAAAGCAGGTGGATTAATGTCCAGATATTGTTACCCAAAGCGATGAACTCGCCGAAGCTTTCATTAAAACAGCTCGTGTTTGGAACACATTCCTGTCCCGGGAGAGGCTCTCTTGGTGTTATTGCTGGTACAGTTCAATCAGGTCATTTTTGTCATGACCTTTCAACAGCAGTAATATTCTATCTGTTTTTATTACATTTTAATTATTTACATTTTTTGGTGCTGAGCATCGGGTTGGGGAGGAGCCTGAGTAATTATTGGAGAAACAAAGGCCGCAGTTATAATATCACTGCTGAATAAGGAGATGGCTTGGCCCATCGTTCCTCTGTTAGCTATTTGGCAGATTAACTAATCCCACTCTCCTGTTCTTTATGAACATGTGAAATAGGAACAGGAATAGACCATTCAGCCCCTCGAACCTGCTCTGCCATTCAATAAGATCATGGCTGATCTTGTGTTTCGATTTCCACATGTCCATCTAACCCCTGATAACCTTTGATTCCCTTGCTCAACAAGAATCTATCTACCTCTGCCTTGAAAATATTCAATGACCCCGCCCCCACCGCCTTCTAAGGCAGAGAGTTCCAAAGTCGCACAACTCACTGAGAGAAAAAATTTCTCCTCATCTCTGTCCTAAAAGGGTGATCCCTAATTTTAAAACAGTGCCCCCTAGTTCTGGACTCACCCACAAGAGGAAACATCCTTTCCATGTCCACCTTGTCAAGGCCGTCCAGGATCTTGTATACTTCAGTCAAATCATCCCTCACTCTTCTAAACTCCAGTGGAAACAAGCCCAGTCTGTACAACCTTTCCTCATAAGATAATCCCTATAGCTCTGTAAATGTTTTCCCTTCACTTATTTATCCAATTCTCTTTTGAAAGTTCCTATTGAATCTGCTTCCACCACCCTGTCGAAGGGTCATGAGGACTCGAAACGTCAACTCTTTTCTTCTCCGCCGATGCTGCCAGACCTGCTGAGTTTTTCCAGGTAATTCTGTTTTTGTTTCCCTTTCAGGCAGCATGTTCCAGATCACAACAACTTGCTGTATTAAAAAAATGATTCCTCATCTCCCTCTCTGGTTCTATTGCTAATCACCTTAAGTCTGTGTCCCTCTGGTTACTGACCCTCCTGCCACTGGAAACAGTTTCTCCTTACTTACTTTATCAAAATTCCACATGATTTTGAGCACCACGATTAACTGTCCCCTTAACCTTCTCTGCTGTAAGGAGAAGTGAGTCAAAGCCAATTACTGTTATGGGTCATCACGGTCCCATCACAGCCTCACTTGAAATCCATGTGTCTGATAGAAATCCTGGCGGAATTTTGAATCCCATTAGACATTGAGGCCAGCTCACCTGTCCTGTGCCTATGCTGCCCCAGGGAGTTTAAAATGACACCCAGTTGACAAGGCAAGTGTGGGCTCATGTAATAACTAGTGTAAGGGCTATAGGAGCTATTCCCTTGGGATGATGACTAACACTGCCAGAGAAATTAAAAATCAGACTACAGCCATTCCAATTATTACATCATGCCCCCTTGACTGTCACCGATGTTATAGAATAGGAGATCCCTATTGAACTATCCAGCTAGATGGGTATATGAACCTTGGAAAGGCTGCAGTGAAGGTTTAGCAGAATGATAGCAGGTCTAAAAGAGTTAAATTATGAAGACAGTTTCCATAGGCAAGGCTTCTATTCCCTTGAGCTTAGAAGATTAAGGGGTGATCTGATTGAGGTGTTAATGATGATTAAAGGATTCGATATGGTCAATGGAGAGAAACTATTTTCTCTGATGGGGGGAACGCAGAACAAGGGGGAAGAGCCTTAAAATCTGAGCCAGGCTGTTAAGGGGTGATGTCAGGAATCACTTCCTCACACAAAACAGAGTGGAAATCTGGAACCTTCTACCCCAATAAAAAAATCTGTTGACACTGGGGCTCAATTGAACATTTCAAAACTGAGCTTGATAGATTTTAGTTGGGAAAAGGGATTAAGGATTACAGAAGCAAAGTGAATACATGGAGTTCAGGTGTAGGTCAGCCATGATCTGATTGAATGGCAGAACGGGCTGGAAGGGCTGAAAGGCCTCCTCCAGTTCAGTTGTTACGATAAAAATTGCACCACTTGCTAGGTGGTCTCTGAACAGCAGGAACTGTCAGGTTTAAAACAAATCATTAGACATCACTCAGTGGGAAACAACAATATGAATGAAAAGTGTAAAACGTAAGACAGGAGCAGGTGATACTTAAGATGACACAGTTCTCACTAATTTGGGTGTTGGGATGTTTACATGAAGCAACAGGACATGGGCAGAATATATGGTTCCTCTGAGGTTTCCAGCCTGAGTTACAGCTGCACTGCCTTTCCAAACAGAATCTATCAGCTTCTGTAAGCTCCAACACACCAGCAGATAACAAAATGATTGTTGGATTCAGACTCCCCGAGGAATATTTAGACTCTATCATTCAATCAATTGTAATCAGGATACATGAGGGATGTCTGTCAAAACGTAACAGACAGCACTTATCTACTTCATTTCCTGCCAGTCTCAGTAACCTAAGGAGGCTATGCTGTGGCTTCCTGAAGACATGTTGCTTTTTACATCTTCTTCGCACTCTTCAGTTGGAGAGAATAGGGTAAAGGATTCAGAGGCTGATTGACTGTCTGACAATGTGAATTCACAATGTGAATTCTTCTTTTGTAGCCTATGACCACTGAAGACAACGAATGGATGGATTAGTCCTGAAAATTTAATGAGTCCTATATAACAGCAACTTGGGCCAAATTTGAGATATTAGAGTGGATGAACAAAAGCTTGGTCAAAGAGATAGGAGTGTCTTAAAGAGGGAAACTGATGTAGAGATGTGGAGGGAATTCCAGATCTTAGGCCCCAGGCAGATGAAGGTGGAGAGATTGGGGATGCTTAAGAGACCAGAATTGGAGGATTGCAAATACCTTGGATGGTTGGGGGCTGGAGGAAATTATAGAGATATGGAGGGGGGAGGCCATGGAGAGATTGAAAACAAGGGTGAGAATTTTAAATTTGAGGCATAGTCAGTCTAGGAGCTAATGTAGGTCAGTGAACACAAGGTGTGATAGGGGAACAGGACTTGGAATGGGTTTTATAGACCCCCACATCCTATATAGTGGGCAGGGTGGCGGGGGGTGGGGGGGGGGGGGGTGGTTGGAGATACGCAGGGAGTCACCTGCATCCACCAAACATGAGCATCTTACTGGATGTTAACCCGGAATTCAGAGCTAAATCTCCAGCATAATGGTCAATGGATATTTTTCAGGAGGTTTGTAGTGGAGTTCCCCAGGGGTCGGTCTTGGAACTCTTGCTTTTCCTGATATATATTAATGACCTAGATCTTGGTGTGCAGGGGATAATTTCAAAGCTTGCAGATATACGAAGCTTGGGAGTGTTGTGAAATGCGAGAAAGATGGTGTAGAACTTCAAAAGGACATAGACAAGTTGGTGGAGTGGGCAGATGAAGTTCAAGGTGGAGAAGTGTGAGGTGAAGCATTTTGGTAGGAAGAACATGGACAGTCAATATAAAATAAGAGGTGAAATTTTGAAGGGGTGCAGGAGCAGAAAGACCTGGGTGTATATGTGCATAGATCATTGAAGGTGGCAGGACAGGTGGTGAGAGCAGTTAATAAAGCATATAGTATCCTGGGCTTTATTAATAGGGGCATAGAGTACAAGAACAAGGAGGTTATATTGAATTTATATAAGACACTCATTAGACCTCAGCTGGAATATTGTGTACAGTTCTGGGTGCCATGTCAAAGGAAGGATGTGAACACATTGGAGAGAGTGCAGAAGAGGCTTAAAATAATGGTTCCAGGGATGAGAAACTTCAGCTATGAGGATAAATTGGGACTGTTTTCCTTGGAGAGAAGAAAACTAAGAGGAGATTTGATACAGATGTTCAAAATCATGAGGAGGCTGGACAGAATAGTTAGGGAGAAGCTGTTCCTGCTCATAAAGGATCAAGAATGAAAGGGCACAAATTTAAAGTGATTTGTAAAAGGAGCAAATGTGATGTGAGAAAAAACTTTTTCACACAACAAATGGTTCGGGTCTGGAATTCACTGCCTAGAAGAATGGTGGAGGCAGGTTCAATCGAGGCATTCAAGAGAACATTAGATGATTATTTGAATAGAAACAATGCGCAGGGGTACAGGGAAAAAGCAGGGCAATGGCACTAGGTCATAATGCTCATTTGGAGAGCCAGTGCAGACATGATGGGCTGAATGACCTCCTTCTCTGCTGTTAAAATTCTGTGATTCTGGAATTCTGTGGCAGGACTGCCTGGAAGGGGTTTGAACTAGATTTTCACTCAGAAAATTATAAATGGATCAAAGACTCACTTGTTCCAAGCAAATTAATACTGGTACAGGGCAAGGAGGGGCTTAGCTAAACATGAATTCAGGTATCAAAGCTTCAAATAATGAATGACTTTGATATGCAGTTATTTAGTCAACCTAAGCCAGCAACATCACTTGAACAGCAATGAGAGAAGTGACCAATGTGTTTCAGTGATCTTGATTGAGGGATAAGTATTGGCCAGAAGACCAGAACCTGCCCCATTGAACCCAAAACCTGGTCCATTGAACTTGGAATCTTTATTATGGAACCAGATGGCCTTACAGATATGACCCCACATTGTGCTCAAGTGAATGAAGTTAGTCTAAAGTTTCAGGCCTGGATGTTGTGGTAATATACCAGACATCCCATTCTCTCAAGTAGATGTGGTACGCAAGAAACACTATTTCCCTGGCTGCTGTCTCGGGCTCTAATCTACATTCTTGAAGGTTGGGGATGTTGTGGTAATTTCATGTCCTGTAATGCGAATTTAACTCAATGTCTCAATATAAAATGATGCAAATCACTCATAGTGCAAATAGTCAAAAATCACAAAACTCAACCTTCTGTATCTCTTTATTAGACAAAGGAGTGAACAGTTTTGAGAAAGTTACATCTAACTGGGAAGGATTAGATATCTAATTAGCTGAAAACAATTAATCCTTGTTAGGACTGACAGTTCAATTAAGAAAAATAGCCCCTTTATTATATTAATCAAGTTAAAATCAAAAATCATGAATGGTAATTGCCTGTGGATAGCAGACATGTTCAGAGGAGCAGCATGAAGTGGGTGGAAGGCAGAAGGACAGTATAAACTGTGGAGCCCAAATTCTGCAATTTGCAAATGTTCCTCTTTCAGCTCTCCGACTCCAAGATCAGGCATGAAAAGACTTGTTGGAGGAGGGAAAACGTCCATTCCAGATAACAAGTATTTCCTGCTCTGATCGGAGGATCACATTGAGAGAGTGCCGCATTGTCAGAGGGTCATACTGAGGGAGTGCTGCGTTGTCAGAGGATCAATGCTGAAGGAGTGCTGCACTGTCAGAGGGTCAGTAGTGAGGGAGTGCTGCACTGTCAGAGGGTCAGTACTGAGGGAGTGCTGCACTGTCAGAGGGTCAGTACTGAGGGAGTGCTGCACTGTCAGCCTATCAGTGCTGAGGGAATGCTTCATTGTCAGAGGATCAGTAGTGACTGAGTGCTGCACTGTCAGAGGGTCAGTACTGAGGGAGTGCTGCACAGTCAGAGGGTCAGTGCTGAGGGAGTGCTGCACTGTCAGGTGGGATTTTACAGCATCCCGAGTGCTTCATGGCCACTTTTACTGAGATCAGCTTTTTAATTTCCAGATTTTAGACTGAATTGAAGTTCTCAATGTGCCCAGTCCGGGGTTTGAACTCGCCTTCTCTCGATAAAACTATAACGGAACAAATGTGCTTCCTGCTCCATTCTTTAGAATATTTATGAAAATAGTGAACTGTAAGGGACCCAGGACTCGATTGGACCCTGCATGTACTCGAAGAGGTTTGATGGTTTAATTAGTGAACGGTAATGATTTAGAAAGAGGCCAGATTGTGTGCCACCAGCTGGGTTTCAACTGCTGTCTGCGCCGCTCCAGGAGCCGCTCCAGGCTCTCCCCTTCTCCCTCTGTCCCAGTTGGCGTTGTTACATCGATTCCCCTTGCCCCTGGGTGGGTGATCCAGCCGCTGCAACCCGGCGGGAGCTGCCTGCTCGCTGGGGACTCACTCCCTACACCGATCGCTCCTCACTCCCTCTCCCTGCAGTTCCCTACCCTGCACTTAGCTGAGCCTCTGCCGCTACCTGGCGTATCCGAGCCGGACAGGCCTGGGTTCCATAATCCCAGTGTCAGAAAACGGCCAAACATATCCTGGGCCAATGTGAGAATCCCAGCGACACAGTCTGTGTCCCTTCTAATATCCATCTATCCACCTATTTAATGACAGACCCCCTCCCTCTCTCCCTGTCCACACCTCTATGCTGTCAATCTCTTTCTTTTTCATACTATCTGCCCCTCTGTCACCTCTCTCTGTCTTTCTTTCTTTCTTTCCGTTTTTCTGTCTGGCTCTCTCTGTCTCTCTGTTCACTTCTCTATGTCTCTCTCTCTCTCTCTCTCTGTCTGTCCCTCTCTCTTATGTCTTTCTCTCAGTCCCCCACACTCTCTCTCTCCCTCTATCTCTGTGCCTGTCCCTGTTCTCTCTATCTGTCCAACAGAGTCTCAGCTTCTGTCACATTCTCTCTATCTCTCTCTGTCTCCCTCCCTTCCGGACAGTATTCCAAACTCGATTAGGGGAATTCCTCTTGTCTGTTCTACATTCTCTCTCTAATCGGGCGGCTGATGATGGATGTTAACAATCGGCTTCTAACAGTTTGGGGAAGAATGTTTCGGGTTTTAGATTCTTGAAACGAGAAGAAACCAGCAGCGATCCGGAATATCGGGAGGTTATACAAACCGGATTATACAATCCGGAGTAAAAAATATTTTTTTAAAGCCAGGGAAAAATCTCCTGAGCCGGTGTGTGAGAATTCAGGGAAGGAAAAAGCGGATTTAATTCAACAAAGTTAACCTTGTACAAAGACAGAAACTGAGTCTGAAAGATACAGGATTTAGGCTCATTCTGTATCGGACAACATCACACCACCCCCGTGTCCAAATACAACAGGTTATAGTTTATAATATAAAACCATTTTACATGGGCAAACAAATAGAATATTATCCATAACGTCGGAATCATTTGACTGTATCGAATTGACTAGAAACGAAATGAAATTTGGTATAATGTGTAGGAAACAATGGATAAATATGACATATATGAAGCAAACCGGCTGTACAGAATGTATAATGGAAGGACATTCTGTATATTATGGAAAGTAAACATAAACATGTACATACATGGTAAATGAAGTTCATGTAAATATTCTATACACATTATTCGATAAATATTATTGTGATGTCGAGAATAACTGCAATGATGTATAGAGAGTGTGTGACTCTATTGAAACATTTATGCGGGATAATTTGACCTAGCCACGAGTCCAGGCGATGTCCCGGATCACCAGCCAGTTATTTCCAAATTCCTGTTCTCTTTAACCAAACTGTTTCTGCTTTTTCTCTGCAGAAATGGACACTTAAAAAAACTGTTTACACCAATTCCATTTCTAAATTAAATTAATGTTTCTAAAAATATCAGAAACTTATGCCAACTCCTGGATGCGCAAGAATCTGATCAAATATATATAATTTATTAAAAAGCGGTTAAAAGAGGGTGGGTTACCCCCAGAGAGATACCAAACCACAGGGGGATTTATCATACAACCATTCATATACACAACCCCCGCTCACCCACTCACACTCTCACAGTCACACTGTCTCACACACACACACACACACGCACGCACACTCTCTCATACACACACTCTCTCACACACTCTCTCTCACATACTCTCTCAAACACACACTCATGCACACTCTCCCTCTCACCCGTCTCTCTATCACTCTGTCTCACACACACATACACACTCACTCTCTCTCTCACATCCACTCTCTCTCTCTCTCATTCACCCCCACATACTCACTCTCTCACTCTCTCTCTCACATACACGCTCATGTACACTCTCACAAACACACAGCCTGTCTGTATTCTTACACACACACAATGTCTTTCTCTCGCTCTCCCTCTATCTCTCTCACACACATATACATTCTCTCTCACACACCCACAGACACACACTCTATCACTACTATTTAAAAACTTTATTTCCAAAAATTGTTACTACCATTACTGTTATTATTATTAAAATTAGTATGAATAGCATTATTTTGATTGTTTCTATGTTCACTGTTGTTACTGTTGGTGCGTATTAAATAGAATATACAGCACAGAAACAGCCCATTCAGCCCATCTGATCCATGCTGAGATTTGTATTCCACATGAATCTCCTTCCAGCAGCATCTCCTTATATTCCTTTGTCCCCCTTGTGTTTATTCAGCTTCCCCTCATCAATATTATTCATTTTAGCCACTCCCTGTGGGAGCGAGTTCCACATTCTCCCTCTCTAGGTAAAGAGATTTCTCCTGAATTCCTGGTTGGATTTATTAGTGACTATCTGATATTGATGGATCCTAGTTTGGTCTCAGCCTCAAGTGGAAATATCTTTTTCCACATCTACTCGTTCAAATACTTATATGATGTTGAAGATCTCTAGCAGATCATCCCTCAGCTTTCTCATTTCTAAAGGAAAGAGCCAGTTCAATCTCCCACAGTTGTTATAACCTCTCAATGCTGGTATCATATTCATTGATTGTATTGAAGTACCTCGTGATCCATGTGTAAAAGTTGAATCTGATTGCACTTTTTGGGATGGCCATTTAGAAATGTTTTGTAATGTTTTTTCAGATGTTTTATGAATAAAGTAAATGTTTCCAAAAAAAACCTCTCAATTCTGGCATCATTTTTGCACCTTCCTCATTGCCTCTATTTGCTTTTTTAAAAATATGGGGTCCAGGATTCTGCACAGTGCTCCAGGTGTGGTCTAGCCAAAGTTAGAATCATAGAATGGTTATAGCACAGAAGGGAATAGAGCCCATCCTGTTCCTACCAGCTCTCTGCAACAGCAACTCAGCTAGTCCCACTCTCTTGCCCTTTCTCCTTGCCCTGCACATTTCTCTTCAGATCTAATTCCCTCTTGAAAGCCTCCATCGAATCTGCCTCCACTACACTCTCAGGCAGTGCATTCCAGATCCTAGCCACTGGATGCAGGGAAAAGCTTTCTCATGTCACCATTGGTTCTGAATATTAATATTGCTATCATTAGTACTCTTTAACATTCTATGGTTCATATTCTAATATCATTAATTTAACTTATTGTTGAATTAACCAATCATCTATTTAGTGATAAATCCATTTAAAATCTGAGCTCAGGTCCTTCCTGAGAATGTCGATTATGCAGAGTGTTACACAGAGTAATGTCAATTGCACAGTGTGACACAGAGTAATGTCTATTATACAGAGTGTTACGCAGAGTAATGTTGATTACACAGAGTGTTACACAGAGTAAGGTCGATTACACCGTGTTACACAGAGTGATGTCAGTTACACAGAGTATTACAAAAAGTTATGTCAAATACACAATATGTTACACAGAGGAATGTCGGTTATACAGATTAATGTCAATTACACAGTAATGTTGATTACACAGGGTGTTACACAGAGTAATATCTATTTTACAGAGTGTTACACAGAGTAATGCTGATTACACAGTGTTACACAGAGTAATGTCTATTGCCAGTGCATTACACAGAGTACTGCTGATTACACAGAGTAATGTCAATTACACGGAGTATTATACAGACTAATGTCATTTACACAGTGTGTTACACAGAATAATGTCAATTACACAGGGTGCTACAGAGTAATGTCTACAGAATAATGTTGATTACACAGAGTAATGTTGATTACACAGTGTTACACAGAATAATATTGATTATACAGAGTGTTACAGAATAACGTCTGCAGAGAAATGTCGATTACACAGAGTAATGTCAATTACACAGTGTGTTACACACAGTAATGTCAATTACACAGAGTAATGCTGATTACACAGAGTGTTACACAGAGTAATGTCTATTACCAGTGCATTACACAGAGTAATGTCAATTACACAGTGTGTTACACACAGTAATGTCAATTACACAGAGTAATGCTGATTACACAGAGTGTTACACAGAGTAATGTCTATTACCAGTGCATTACACAGAGTAATGTCGATTATACAGAGTATTACACAGACTAACGTCGATTACACAGTGTGTTACACTGAGTAATGTCAATTACACAGTGTTACAGAGTAATGTTTACAGAATAATGTCGATTACACAGAGTAATGTTGATTACACAGTGTTACACAGAATAATATTGATTACACAGAGTAATGTCAATTACACAGAATAATGTCGATTACACAGTGTTACAGAGCAATGTCTACAGAGTAATGTTGATTACACATTACACAGAGTAATGTCGATTACACAGTGTTACACAGAGTAATGTCGATTACACAGTGTTACACAGAGTAATGTCGATTACACAGTGTTACTCAGAGTAATATCGATTACACAAGAGCGTCCAAAACTAAACAGCACAAATAGAGCAGCTTCACTCACAACGGAGGTCAGCATAGTGGACCGGATCCGATTCAGAGACTGGGATTCGGATACTGGGATTGGGATTGGGATTCCGTGAATGGGATTGGGATTCAGCCTTATTTTTTGGGAGAGAGATTTAACAGTCTCTGTAATTAATTTGGAAAGTCTGGGACTGGGATTTCACTCGGTGATTCAGTGAGACAGTAAATTCCCAGTGTGGGGGTGAAACCGGGTCCGGGACTCCATCTCCCAGTGTAGGGGTGAAACCGGATCCAGGATTCCATCTCCCAGTGTAGGGGTGAAACCGGATCCGGGATTCCATCTCCCAGTGTAGGGGTGAAACCGGATCCGGGATTCCATCTCCCTACTGAATTTGAACGGGAGGAGCGAGCGGGTTTTGGGAATAAACCACGTTCCCCTGAACTCTCTCTGGACCTGGCGCCGGTTCCACGTTTGAAGTTACCAGCCTTGTTTTCAAATCGAAATATAAAAGGAAATGGAAGAGGCCGAGGAGATTCCCCCCGTGTGGCCGGTGCCTGAGGTCACTATTCCGCCCTGTAACTTGCTGCTCGTCCCGGTAACGGGTAGAACCCAGCTCCCCCTCTCTGGCTCCCCTCACTCCCTCACCGGGAGCTCGGAAAGGTCCCAGAGTCGTTGTTCGATTTGTCTGTTCTTTACTCGGGTTCATGGAGGAGATTCTGAATACCATTAGAAAACATATATCATCATCTAGAAAGCTATATTATATGCAGATCTATACCGAGTACTGGTTTATTATATCAACCGCTTACCTTTCTCCTATTCGATCTTTAAATATTATATATAAATGTAGTTCACATTTAAAAACAACGTTGCTTAGAAATCTCTCTGATATGTTCCACATTATATTCCGTGTTATATAAATATTTCACAGATACCTCGGTATAATATTAGTTCCAAGAACCTTGGAACCTTGTACATCTCGATAATGTACAATTCTAATAACTTCGATTACCTGTTACGTCCAAGTCTCTTTATGAATTATATGTAAATCCTTATTACATAAAATTCTATATTATATATAGAAGATATATATCATGTATGAAGATCATTATCAATATGGATGATTATGTAAAATTCTATTATCAAGAAATCTCAGTTATAAATCTATTCACTATATAAATCTTCGTAAATTTGTAAGTCAGTGTGAAGGTTTAAATAGGAACAGGTTTGAGATATAAGCCTCTCTCGCCCTCGAACAGATTCTCACTCTAAAGCTGCATACCTAAACTGCTACAAATGGAAAGTATAACAATATATTCAATGTATTCAATTAATAAGAGATTTATAATTAATCTGCAGTTGTTTGTGAATCGGCGCGATTTCGGATGTGTCAGAGCCAATCTGAATCCGGAGCAGTGAAATCAGTTGAAAACCGCAACTAGTTTGGTGATTGAGGTAACGGACGGTGATTTTCTGATGTGCGTTTGCATTGGAGAGTGTTGTGGGTTAATTTATAGGGGGTGGGGGGTGGGGGTGTTGTGCATTTCTGTGGTTTTTGGGAGAGGGGGAGAGAGAGACCCTTAAACAATTTAATTCACCGCCCTGAGCCCGGGAACTGCTATTAAAAGGTCGCATTGGATTTCAAATGATTGTTCACGACTGGAGTCTCGGACTCCGTTGTTCCCAACTGGAATAATCCTGAGATTATTGATGCGCAACAAACAGATTAACACTGTGAGCCAAAAGCCCGGAGCAACAAATCCAATCGGGCCTTACTTCATTTTTTTATTCCCATAACGGTTAAATTCAAATTAATCCTGGAATTCCAACTGTCCAATAATTACATTCAGCCGAAGGACAGCGAGCGGGAATCGATCCGATAATGAGACCCGGAGCTGCTCTGCTCTTAATGAAATCCAGGAATTTGTTAATCTCATAGAGAGCTGGTTTCTGTCTTCACTCTCCCGCCTCCCCAAACCAAATCAGTTTAATAAAAGGAACAGAATGTGGGAGAAAGAGAGATAGAAACCAACCCCATCTCTATCCTAACTCAGGGGGTTGGAGATCAACTTGAATATAACCTCGGCTTCATTTAAAGCGACTCCCATCACAATAGCTCAGTTTCACATTTGAGGCAAGTATCAAAAATCTCTGATATTCCTGACTCAGACTTTCAATATCCCCCTCTCTGACCCTCAGTTTAACCCAGTAATTTACCCCTCTGACCCCCAGTTTAACCCAGTAATTTACCCCTCTGACCCCCAGTTTAATCCAGTAATTTCCCCCTCTGACCCCCAGTTTAACTCAGTAATTTCTGTACTCTAATACCCAGTTTAACCCAGTAATTTCCCCCTCTGACCCCAGTTTAACCCAGTAATTTTCCCCTCTGACCCCCAGTTTAACCAAGCAATCTCCCCTCCCTGACCCCCAGCTTAACTCAGTAATTTCCATTTTCTGTACCCAGTTTAACCAGTAATCCCCCCTCTCTGAGCCCGAGTCTAACCCAGTAATTTCTTCCTATCTCCCTCTAAATTGTAATATAAACCCCTTCCTGACATTCTCTTATTCTCAGTAACTTCCTCTCACTGATCCACTCTACACCCCAGTGATCTCCCTCTGTGATCCACTATCACCCCAGTGATCTCCCTCTGTGATCCATTATCACCCCAGTGATCTCCCTCTGTGATCCACTATACACCCCAGTGATCTCCCTCTGTGATCAACTCTACATCCCAGTGGTCTCCCCGTGATCTATTGTATACCCCAATGATTTCCCTCTGTGATCCACTCTACACCCCAGTGATCTCCCACTGTGATCCACTCAAAGCCTAGTGATCTCCCTCTGTGATCTATTCTACACCTCAGTGATTTCCCTCAGTGATTTCACTCTACTCCCATGATCTCCCTCTGTGATCCACTCTACACCACAGCTATCTCCCTGTGATCTATTCTACACCCCAGTGATCTCCCTCTGTGATCCACTCTACACCACAGCTATCTCCCTGTGATCTATTCTACAACCCAGTGATTTCCCTCTGTGATTCACTCTACTCCCGTTATCTCCCTCTGTGATCTATTCTGCAACCCAATGATCTCCCTCTGTGATACATTCTGCACCCCGGTAATCTTCCACTGTGATCCACTCTGCTTCCCAGCGATCTCCCTCTGTGATCCACTCAATGCCCAGCGATATCCCCCTGTGACCCACTCTACATCCGAGCGACCCCCATCTGTGATCCACTCCATATCCCCAGAAGTCTCCTCCTGGGATCTATTCTACACCCCAGTGATCTCCCTCAGTGATCCAGTCCAATCTCCAGACCCTCTCCCGATGCTGTTTTTTTTCAATATTTCTAAATTGAGTGAAGTCAGAAACTTTGTTCTTTGAAACTAAGCTGCAGAAACTCTCCAGAAACTAAGCTGCACCAGGATTTTCCTGTAATCATCTCCTTTAGTAATTCCATATTCCTTGTCCCGGGTGAGCTGCGGAATCGGTTTGAGCGGGTCAAGCCTGGGTTAGTTTGTCTGGGATGGGGTGTGAGGGAGAGTGAAACAGTGTGCACTGCTCACGCTGTCAATATTTGCAGCATTTCACACGCTGACAGAATCCATACAACCCGCAATTTAACACGAGTCATTCTCTCCCAGCCTCTGCCTGTCTCCAGCTCTCTCTTCAATCTAATCCACCCGCCTCCCTCACACACATTAGCCTCAATTTCACTCTCTCACTCTCTCTCTCAGCCTTTCTGCCTCTATATTTTTTCAGCCCTTGTCTGTTTATTCCTCCTGGTGATTTTTTTCCTGTTTTATTTCCCCCGCTCTCAATCCCCTCTGCCTCTCCTGGCCTTTCTGTTTCTCTTTAAATCTGTCTTTCTCTCAATCTGTCATTTTCAGTTTCTCACTCAGTCTCTCTCAGGGTCACTCCGTCTCTCTCTATTTTGTTAAAATTGTTCCTGGCGCGGCTGCTAATGATTTTTCGGCTGTTCAGCCGCCACAATCTGTTTCTGAATCAGAGAGACAAGTTCACTCCAAACTGAAAATATCCACACTCCCAAAGTAATCCCCTCCCACCCACCCGGATTTACTATGTGTACTCTTCATGGTATCTTTCTATAGTGGAAAAGTTGTTGTGAGCATTTCATACAGAACATTTCTTGCAGGTACAGTTCCAATGTATATCCTGTATATTTGGTATATCTGTCATTGAGTAGCATCCATTGTTAATATTTCATTATTTTATCTCAAGGTACATTTTTTCAATGTGAAATTGCATCCGTCCTTCACAATGCTGGGACCTCACCATCTCAATTAATTCAGACACTGAACATATGCCAAATGCCAAACCCCTGCCAACTAAGTGGGCCCACATCCAATGAAAAAAAAAAGTATCCAGTGTAATTCACGTCCTGAATACCGAGTCCAGGCCGACAATCTGATGCAGTGCCGAGGGAGAGCTGCCCTGTCTTCCAGGCGAGACCTTAAACTCAGGCCCGTTCGACTCTGCCCCTGGATGTAAAACATCCCATGGAACTCTTCTGAAGAAATGAAGAGTTTACTCTGCTGGAATGACGAGTGTTCAAGCCTGAATGGGAATCAGCAAAGCAGAAATCTGCTTCATTCTCTCATTCCTGTTTATGGGAGCTTGCTGTGTGCAAATTAACTGCTGTGGGCAAATTAACTGCTGTGTTTCCGACACCACAGTAGGCATTTCACTTCAAAAACACTTCGCCGGCTGGAAAGCACTTTGGGATATCTGAGCTGGTGAAAGGTGCCACAAAAATGGGATCTTTCTCTGCTTCCCTCTGTGTTTTTATTTCATTTGTCTCGAATATCGGAGTCTGCTTTTTAACCGTTGCATTATTTGTGATTTTATTTCCCTCTCCCATCACCTCGATGCCATATACACATCTCTAGAAATTAAAATAAGACAAAATAAATATTATGCTTCATTTCCACTTTTCTATCAATATTGCATGATTTGAAACTAACAAAAACTTATTGTACTGAGCAAATACCATAACCTTGCTTTGCATCACCGAGCCCCCTCTCACCAACACCCCCCCTAGCCTCCGCCCCTCCCCAGTTAGAACATAAATCTAGACAAACAATCAAACTGGCTGAAGTTCATTTACTTAACACATGAGATGTTTGAGACTGGGGAGGCTGCCTTGTTTACAATATTTAACAGGACAGTCTCCAATCCCTGAGGGGCAATTCAGAGCCTTTAACTGCAAGCCTGCTGATCTAACTTTATTAACTACCGGGAGTAACAGGCAGCTCAGTGCAAACTCGGATGGTGCAAATCCTGAACGCAGCCTCAGATCACAAGCAAGGAGAGTCCCATTAATCAATGGCTCACCTCCTCCCACAGCCAGTATCTGTATAACTGTTTCCTGAGGCATTGCTCATATTTATGTCAATGATTTGCAGATGGAAACAGCTTTCAGCATCAGGATACAGAGAGTGATTGGACCAATACACCCACTGTCCCAATCAAACACTCCCAGGACAGGTACAGCACAGGGTTCGATACAGAGTAAAGCTCCCTCTACACTGTCCCCATCAAACACTCCCAGGACAGGTACAGCACAGGGTTCGATACAGAGTAAAGCTCCCTCTACACTGTCCCCATCAAACACTCCCGGGACAGGTACAGCACAGGGTTAGATACAGAGTCAAGCTCCCTCTACACTGTCCCAATCAAACCCTCCCAGGAGAGGTACAGCACAGGGTTCGATACAGAGTAAAGCTCCCTCTACACTGTCCCATCAAACACTCCCGGGACAGGTACAGCACAGGGTTAGATACAGAGTAAAGCTCCCTCTACACTGTCCTCATCAAACACTCCCAGGACAGGTACAGCACAGGGTTAGATACAGAGTCAAGCTCCCTCTACACAGCCCCCATCAAACACTCCCAGGACAGGTACAGCACAGGGTTAGATACAGAGTAAAGGTCCCTCTACACTGTCCCCATCAAACACTCCCAGGACAGGTACAGCACGGGGTTAGATACAGAGTAAAGCTCCCTCTACACTGTCCCCATCAAACACTCCCAGGACAGGTACAACAGGGGTTAGATACAGAGTAAAGGTCCCTCTACACTGTCCCCATCAAACACTCCCAGGACAGGTACAGCACGGGGTTAGATACAGAGTAAAGCTCCCTCTACACTGTCCCCATCAAACACTCCCAGGACAGGTACAACAGGGGTTAGATACAGAGTAAAGGTCCCTCTACACTGTCCCATCAAACACTCCCAGGACAGGTACAGCACAGGGTTAGATACAGAGTAAAGGTCCCTCTACACTGTCCCCATCAAACACTCCCAGGACAGGTACAGCACGGGGTTAGATACAGAGTAAAGCTCCATCTACACTGTCCCCATCAAACACTCCCAGGACAGGTGCAGCATGGGGTTAGATACAGAGTAAAGCTCCCTCTACACTGTCCCCATCAAACATTCCCAGGACAGGTACAGCACAGGGTTAGATACAGAGTCAAGCTCCCTGTACACTGTCCCCATCAAACACTCCCAGGACAGGTGCAGCATGGGGTTAGATACAGAGTAAAGCTCCCTCTACACTGTCCCCATCAAACACTCCCAGGACAGGTGCAGCATGGGGTTAGATACAGAGTAAAGCTCCCTCTACACTGTCCCCATCAAACACTCATGGGACAGGTGCAGCATGGGGTTAGATACAGAGTAAAGCTCCCCCTTTTGAGAAATGGTAAGTTTCATCCCAAGTAAATGAAGTGCATGTTTTGGGAATTGAACGCTGAATTGCTGCGGTTATTATGTTCTGAATTGATGAATGCATTTACAGTCATTTTCCTTCGGGAGCCAGATACTGAAACATCAACAGTTTCAAATGGAAATATAATTATGCCATGAGGTGGCCCATGGAAATTCCCTTTCACTGACCTGGATAATCTGTGGGAAGATGATAGTGGAGCGGTAATTTCAGTGGAATAGTAATCCAGGGGCTCAGGCTCATGCTCTGGGGGGATAGGATCAAATTGCACCACTGCACTGTCAGAGGGTCAGTACTGAGGGAGTGCTGCACTGTCAGAGGGTCAGTACTGAGGGAGTCCTGCACTGTCAGAGGGTCAGTACTGAGGGAGTGCTGCACTGTCAGAGGGTCAGTACTGAGGGAGTGCTGCACTGTCAGAGGGTCAGTACTGAGGGAGTGCTGCACTGTCAGAGGGTCAGTACTGAGGGGAGTGCTGCACTGTCAGAGGGTCAGTACTGAGAGAGTGCGGCAATGTCAGAGGGTCAGTACTGAGGGAGTGCTGTACTGTTGGAAGGTCAGTAATGATGAGGTGATGCACTGTCGGTGGGTCAGTACTGAGGAAGTGCTGCACAATAAGGGAGGTCAGTACTGAGGTAGTGCTGCACTGTGAGAGATTCAGTACTACTGGACTGTCAGAGGGAGTGGGGTGCTGCACTGTCCGAGGTCCATACTGAGGGAGTGCTGCACTGTCAGAGGTGGATATAAAGGACCCCACAGCACTATTGGAAGAAGGGCAGTAGTGCTCTCCCTGGTGTTCTGGAGGCAATATTTATCTCTCAAACTATATCAATTAAAACAGGTGATCTGTTCATTATCACAATACTGATTACAGGGTCTTGGTCTGGATAACTTAGCTGTCGGACTGCATAACAACGGTGGCTATACTTCAAAAGCACCTCTTTGGCTGTAAGGCGCGATTGGACATTCTGAGGTTTTGATTGGTGCAATCAGAAGGCCAGATGCCATTTTTAACCTGTTTAAGATGCTTAATCAATTCTGTGAATATAATACAGCCTCTGAACTCATGTTAAACACTCCCCTCTCATGGCTCCCACCATGGTATATACTTGTAGGGAATTTGATAATGTTAAACACAGCCAGGTCGCATTGTGCATTGGAATTCTTGGTTTCATTCTCCACCCCGGCAAGTGACCTCAGACCCTCATCTTAAGCTGATTACCCTGAGCTGAACTTTAAACCTGACTCTAAACCTAACCCTAACCCTCACCCTAACCCTAACCCTCACCCTAACCCTAACTCTCACCCTCACCCTAACCCTGGCCCTAATCCCAACTCTAAACCAAAATCTGACCCTAACCCTGACCCAAAACCTGATCCTAACCCCCACCCTTAAACTAACCCTGACCCTAACCCTCACCCTTAAACTAACCCTGACCCTAACCCCCACCCTTAAACTAACACTGACCCTAACCGCCACCCTTAAACTTACCCTGACCCTAACCCCCACCCTTAAACTAACCCTGATGCTAACCCCCACCCTTAAACTAACCCTGACCCTAACCCCCACCCTTAAACTAATCCTGACCCTAGCCCCCACCCTTAAACTAATTCTGACCTTAACCCAAACACTAACCCTGTCTTGAACTCTAACCCTAAATCTGACACTAACTTTAATCCTAACCCTGACCCTAATCCCAACCCTAACTCTCAACCTGACCTTAATCCCAATTTAATCCTAAATTTGACCTTAGCCCTAAGCTTAACCCTAGCCATGAACCTGAGACTTACCCGAATGCTAATCCCAACCCTTACTATAACCTCAACTCTAACCATGGCCCTAACCCTAACCCTGACCCTGAACGCAACTCTATCTCTGACCCAGACCCTAACACTAACTCTGGACAATAAGATAATTGAAGGGTGTTCTTGGATGGGAGTTGGTGTGGGGGCTGGTGGGGGAGGTGGCGAACTTGGGCTCCTCACCCGATTGTATTGGGTACAGAGACCTGATACCCACACTTACCCTCAATCCAATGTGGGCAATAGGCACAAAGACAGCGGGGATTCAGTGTACAAATTCAGGATTCTGTTTGACTCAGTGAGTGAGCTCACTATGCAGCTGCGCTGCCCCACACACAAGGTCCACTGGCTGACACAATGGTTACGTTAACCATGAGTCTCCTCTCTCTCACACCCTGACCTGCCTCTCTCTGCCTTTCCCCCACCCTCACATCCTGCTATGTCCCTCTCGCCCTCCCCCACACCCCACCCTGTCCCCCTCTTGCACCCCCACCCCTCCCACAACGCGTCCCCTCATACCAGCTGATGCTGAACTGACCGCTGGATTGGCCGCTGGTGATTAGCTGTGGTCTGCTGCGGGAGGTGTGTGTGGTATTTTCACAGAGTGTGGAGCGTTACTTGGTGCTGGTGTACTTGGTCAGTGCCTCTGTCACCCCCGGCATGGCGTGCTTGGCCAGTTGGCCAGTTCCCCGGGCAGCAGCAGGCACGCACTGGTCTGGGTCTCCCGGGAGCTGATGGTTCTGCGCTTGTTGTAGTGGGCCAGGCAGGAAGCCTCACCTGCAATGTGCCAGAGAATGTTGTTGACGAACAAGTTCATGATGCTCATGGCCTGAGAGGAGATGCCAGTGTTGGGGTAAACCTGCTTCAGAGTTTTGTAGATGTAGATGCAGTAACTCTCCTTCCTCCACCTTTTCCTCTTGCTGCCTGTCAGCGCTGCCCTGTTCTGGGCTTTCTTCCCAAGTGCAGCGGAATTCTGCAAACAAGGTAACTCTGCCCCTTGATGGTGACTCCAATGCATTAAAATGCCGATGGTCACATGGCCAGCTCTTCTATACTCATTGGAGCAGGGAAGGTTAAGAGCAATCCAGTGGTATTGTTAAAATTCTCATCCTTGTTTTCAAACTGTCCCATGGATTTGGCCCCCTCTATCTCTGTAATCTCCTCCGAGGTTTCTGTTCTTCTCCTGTTCCACCTCCCTGATTCACATCGCTCCACCATTGGCGGCAGTGCCTTCAGCTGTCTGGACCCCAACCTCTGGAATCCCATCCTACACCTTTCCACACCTCCACCTCTCCATCTCTCCCCCTCTCCACCTGTCCCTTTCTCCATCTCTCCATCTCTCCACCTCTCCATCTCTCCCCCTCTCCATCTGTCCACCTCCCCACCTGTCCATCTCTCCACCTATCCATCTCTCCCCTCTCCATCTCTCCCCCTCTCCATCTCCCCCCTCTCCACCTTTCCACCTCTCCATCTCTTCACCTATCCATCTCTCCCCCTCTCCATCTCTCCCCCTCTCCACCTTTCCACCTCTCCATCTCTCCACCTATCCATCTCTCCCCCTCTCCATCTGTCTGCCTCCCCACCTCTCCAACTCTCCCCATCTCCACCTCTCCAACTCTCCAACTCTCCCCATCTCCACCTCTCCAACTCTCCCCATCTCCACCTCTCCCCATCTCCACCTCTCCAACTCTCCCCATCTCCACCTCTCCAACTCTCCCCATCTCCACCTCTCCATCTCTCCCCCTCTCCATCTCTCCCCCTCTCCATCTCTCCCCATCTCCCCCTCTCCATCTCTCCCCTTCTCCATCTTTCCCCATCTCCCCCTCTCCATCTCTCCCCCTCTCCATCTCTCCCCTCTCCACCTCTCCATCCCTCCCCCTCTCCCCCTCTCCACCTCTCCACCTATTCAACTCTCCATCTCTCCCCCTCTCCATCTCTCCATCCCTCCCCCTCTCCATCTCTCCATCCCTCCCCCTCTCCATCTCTCCCCCTCTCCATCTCTCCCCCTCTCCACCTCTCCATCTCTCCCCCTCTCCATCTCTCCCCCTCTCCCCCTCTCCACCTCTCCAACTCTCCATCTCTCCACTTCGCCTCCCTCCCTTAAGATGCTTCCTACAAGATGGCCCTTTGACTAAGCTTTTGGCCGTCTGACTATTATCTCCTTTGTGGCTCGGTGTTATACTTTGTTTTATAATCGCTTCTGTGAAGCACTTGTCCTGGGGACAATTAATTGCATTAAAATGCTACATGAATAAGTTGTTGTTGAACTAGCGACAGGTTTGTCATCTTCATGAAGACCATAGAATAAAAGGAGAGAAATAACCAGAAACTAAATTTTAAAAAAGCGATTTGGAAAAGATTCCCAGGAATGACCAACATACGAGTTCCTTCAAGGCTGCAGTCTCCTCCTTCAGTTCATCCCTCTGCCAGGGAGGCCTGACAGGTCGGGCAAGTTGCCTCCAGTCTCTGACCATTCGGCTTATCCCACGACCTTACCACATAGCTCAGGTCCTGGGTGAATGAAGGTTTGAAACACTAATGGGCTCCTCCTCACTGCCCTGTCAGTGAGATTCCAGCTGGGAAATGTTTGTTCCGAGTTTGAGGAATTCTCTGACATCGGACAAACCACTTGAGCACTATGCGAGATCAGAGGAGGGCAGGAGTAGGGAGGACAGTGTCTTTATAGTAATCTCCTGCAGAGAGAGAAAGCATTTTCCATTCAGCTCAGTCCTTTTGAGAACATTCTCATTTGTACTGCCCCTGAGTTTGGGCTTCCATTTAAGATTTTTTTTCCTTCGTACCCGAGATTCTGAGGGCAGAAATAAGGGCTAAGTTCAGACACTGAGGTAAAGCTGTGCACACAGAATTTCTCTCAGCCCTCCTCCCTCTGATTCAGACACCTCAGCCTCACGGCACCTGACCCTGTGCCTCCTCCACTCGACTCCTGCCACCAGAGTCCACATCCAGGACCCTCGGGATTTCCTTCCATCACATCCCAGGACCCCCTTTTCCTAACTTTCCTCCTCCTCCTCCTCCTCCTCCTCTGGACCAATCCTTGAGAAAGACTTGCATTTCTATAGCGCCTTTCACTGCCTCAGGATGTCCCAAAGTGCTTTACAGCCAATGAACTACTTTTGAAGTGTTGTCACTGGGCTGGATTGACTGGAGTGGGCTAGGTGCGGGGATAGGTCCCCAGGAAAGGCCACAGATCCCATTCACACATCGGTGGCTAAACTCACCCCCATTAAGTCAGCGGTGATGTGGGAAATCTGCCCACTCCCTAAGTAGGCTCACTATTGAGCCATGTAAAGGCCATTATCCTTAAGCCTTAGGGGGTTAGTGGTAGTTAAGGTAATCTCCCTAACTCACATGGGTTTCCTGTGTCTCCTGAAAGCCACATGGCAAACCATGTTGTGTTTGCCTGCAGCCTCTCTCTTTGAAGGTCCTCAGTGCCTGATCGAGGGACCCAGCATCAGGAAGGGGGGTGTCTGCTAAAAGTAGCCCATGCGCCTGACTCTCATCCTGTGACACTCATGCCTCCATCACTCACCTGTGGCCTGGGTCCCATGCCGATCCTAGGCCTCTGTTGGGTGCATTACCCATACTGCCCGCCACTCTGTTGGCACTGATGGGAAATGGAAAACTGCACTTAATTTGGTCAGGTCTCTCCCCCCTCCCCCCTCCCGCCACTCAAGCGATATGGGGCACCCAACTGTTCTCCATCTGGTGGGAGGGACTCATGTCAGGAACACTAAATCCAGCCCACTGCTGTAATGCAGGAAATACAGCAGCCAGTTTGTGCACAGCAAGATCCCAAAAGCAATGGGAGAAATGTATGACCAGTCATCAGTTTTAGTGATGTTGGTTGAAGTGCAAATGTGGACTGAAGACGTTGGCTCCCCTCACTGAGCAACATTTGCCATGAGAGAGAAAGATTAAAAGCTGCCCTGTCCAAGGAAACCAGGAAACTTCATGAAACAGTGGAGTGCTCAGCTGCTGATTTTCCAGTGGTTCACAGAGCCTCCTGTCAGAATTATGGCTGATCACATGCAGCAGAATTTGTGTCCCCCACTGCTAAGTCAAGAACCACAAATTGGATGAGTTCCTAGACAGCTCCCAAGCTCTGCAATATTGTCCCCCAGTGAGAGTCCGCACCTTCAGGAACTGTTCCCCAGTGAGAGTCAGCACCTTCAGGAACTGTCCCCCCAGTGAGAGTCCGCACCTTCAGGAACTGTCCCCCATTGAGAGTCAGCACCTTCAGAAACAGTCCCCCAGTGAGAGTTAGCACATTTAGGAACTGTACCCAATTGAGAGTCAGCACGTTCAGGAACTGTCCCCCATTGAGAGTCAGCACGTTCAGGAACTGTCCCCCATTGAGAGTCAGCACATTCAGGAACTGTCCCCCATTGAGAGTCAGCACGTTCAGGAACTGTACCCCAGTGAGATGAGGCACCTTCAGGAACTGCACCCCCAGTGAGAGTCAGCACCTTCAGGAACTGTTCCCCAGTGAAAGTAAACACCTTCAAGAACTGTCCCCCAGTGAGAGTCAGCACCTTCAGGAACTGTTCCCCAGTGAGAGTCAGCAAGTTCAGGAACTGTCCCCCAGTGAGAGTCAGCACGTTCAGGAAATGTCTCCCATTGAGAGTCAACACGTTCAGGAACTGTCCCCCATTGAGAGTCAGCACATTCAGGAACTGTACCCCAGTGAGATGCGGCACCTTCAGGAACTGTACCCCACTGAGAGTCAGCACCTTCAGGAACTGTCCCCCAGTGAGAGTCAGCACCTTCTGGAAATGCCCCCCAGTGAGAGTCAGCACCTTCAGGAACTGTCCCCCAGTGAGAGTCAGCACCTTCCGGAACTGTCCGCCAGTGAGAGGTAGCACCTTCAGGAGCTGTACCCCAGTGAGAGTCAGCACCTTCAGGATCTCTACCCCAGTGAGAGTTAACACCTTCCGAAACTGTCCCCCAGTGAGAGTCAGCACCTTCAGGAGCTGTACCCCAGTGAGAGTCAGCACCTTCAGGGACTGTCCCCCAGTGAGAGTCAGCACCTTGAGGAACTGTCCCCCAGTGAGAGTCAGCACCTTCAGGAACTGTCCCCCAGTGAGAGTCAGCATCTTCAGGAATTCTCCCACAGTGAGAGTCAGCACCTTCAGGAACTGTCCCCCAGTGAGAGTCAGCACCTTCAGGAACTGTCCCCCAGTGAGAGTCAGCACCTTCAGGAACTGTCCCCCAGTGAGAGTCAGCATCATCAGGAACTCTCCCCCAGTGAGAGTCAGCACCTTCAGGAACTGTCCCCCAGTGAGAGTCAGCACCTTCAGGAACTGTCCCCCATTGAGAGTCAGCACGTTCAGGAACTGTACCCCAGTGAGATGTGGCACCTTCAGGAACTGCACCCCCAGCGAGAGTCAGCACCTTCAGGAAATATGCCCCAGCGAGAGTCAGCACCTTCAGGAACTGTTCCCCAGTGAGAGTCAGCACCTTCAGGAACTGTTCCCCAGTGAGAGTCAGCACCTTCAGGAACTTCCCCCCAGTGAGAGTCAGCACCTTCAGGAAATATGCCCCAGCGAGAGTCAGCACCTTCAGGAACTGTTCCACAGTGATAGTCAGCACCTTCAGGAACTGTACCCCACTGAGAGTCAGCACCTTCAGGAAATATGCCCCAGCGAGAGTCAGCACCTTCAGGAACTGTTCCCCAGTGAGAGTAAACACCTTCAGGAAGTGTCCCCCAGTGAGAGTCAGCACCTTCAGGAACTGTCCCCCAGTGAGAGTCAGCACCCTCAGGAACTGTCCCCCAGAGAGAGTCAACACCTTCAGGAACTGTTCCCCAGTGAGAGTAAACACCTTCAGGAAGTGTCCCCCAGTGAGAGTCAGCACCTTCAGCAAATGTCCCCCAGTGAGAGTCAGCACCCTCAGGAACTGTCCCCCAGAGAGAGTTAACACCTTCTGAAACTGTCCCCAAGTGTGAGTCAGCACCTTCAGGAGCTGTACCCCAGTGTGAGTCAGCACCTTCAGGAACTGTCCCCCAGTGAGAGTCAGCATCATCAGGAACTGCCCCCGAGTGAGAATCAGCACCTTCAGGAACTGTCCGCCAGTGAGAGTCAGCATCTTCAGGAACTGCCCCTGAGTGAGAGTCAGCACCTTCAGGAACTGTCCCTCAGTGAGAGTCAGCACCTTCAGGAACTGACCCCCAGTGAGAGTCAGCCCCTTCAGCATCTATACCCCAGTTAGAGTTAACACCTTCCGAAACTGTCCCCTAGTATGAGTCAGCACCTTCAGGAGCTTTACCCCAGCGAGAGTCAGCACCTTCAGGTACTGTCCTCCAGTGAGAGTCAGCACCTTCAGGAACTGTCCCCCAGTGAGAGTCAGCACTTTCAGGAACTGTCCCCCATTGAGAGTCAGCACGTTCAGGAACTGTACCCCAGTGAGATGTGGCACCTTCAGGAACTGCACCCCCAGTGAGAGTCAGCACCTTCAGGAACTGTCCCCCAGTGAGAGTCCCACCTTCAGGAACTGTCCCCCAGTTAGAGTCAGCACCTTCAGGAACTGTCCCCCATTGAGAGTCCGCACCTTCAGGAACTGCCCCTGAGTGAGAGTCCGCACCTTCAGGAACTGCCCCCCAGTGAGAGTCAGCACCTTCAGGAACTGTTCCCCAGTGATAGTCAGCACCTTCAGGAACTGTACCCCACTGAGAGTCAGCACCTTCAGGAAATATGCCCCAGTGAGAATCAGCACCTTCAGGAACTGTTCCCCAGTGAGAGTAAACACCTTCAGGAAGTGTCCCCCAGTGAGAGTCAGCACCTTCAGGAACTGTCCCCCAGTGAGAGTCAGCACCCTCAGGAACTGTCCCCCAGAGAGAGTCAACACCTTCAGGAACTGTTCCCCAGTGAGAGTAAACACCTTCAGGAAGTGTCCCCCAGTGAGAGTCAGCACCTTCAGCAAATGTCCCCCAGTGAGAGTCAGCACCCTCAGGAACTGTCCCCCAGAGAGAGTTAACACCTTCTGAAACTGTCCCCAAGTGTGAGTCAGCACCTTCAGGAGCTGTACCCCAGTGTGAGTCAGCACCTTCAGGAACTGTCCCCCAGTGAGAGTCAGCATCTTCAGGAACTGCCCTTGAGTGAGAGTCAGCACCTTCAGTAACTGTCCCTCAGTGAGAGTCAGCACCTTCAGGAACTGACCCCCAGTGAGAGTCAGCCCCTTCAGCATCTATACCCCAGTTAGAGTTAACACCTTCCGAAACTGTCCCCTAGTATGAGTCAGCACCTTCAGGAGCTTTACCCCAGCGAGAGTCAGCACCTTCAGGTACTGTCCTCCAGTGAGAGTCAGCACCTTGAGGAACTGTCCCCCAGTGAGAGTCAGCACCTTCAGGAACTGTCCCCCAGTGAGAGTCAGCATCTTCAGGAACTCTCCCACAGTGAGTGTCAGCACCTTCAGGAACTGTCCCCCAGTGAGAGTCAGCACCTTCAGGAACTGTCCCCCAGTGAGAGTCAGCACCTTCAGGAACTGTCCCCCAGTGAGAGTCAGCATCTTCAGGAACTCTCCCCCAGTGAGAGTCAGCACCTTCAGGAACTGTCCCCCAGTGAGAGTCAGCACCTTCAGGAACTGTCCCCCATTGAGAGTCAGCACGTTCAGGAACTGTACCCCAGTGAGATGTGGCACCTTCAGGAACTGCACCCCCAGCGAGAGTCAGCACCTTCAGGAAATATGCCCCAGCGAGAGTCAGCACCTTCAGGAACTGTTCCCCAGTGAGAGTCAGCGCCTTCAAGAACTGTTCCCCAGTGAGAGTCAGCACCTTTAGGAACTTCCCCCCAGTGAGAGTCAGCACCTTCAGGAAATATGCCCCAGCGAGAGTCAGCACCTTCAGGAACTGTTCCCCAGTGATAGTCAGCACCTTCAGGAACTGTACCCCGCTGAGAGTCAGCACCTTCAGGAAGTGTCCCCCAGTGAGAGTCAGCACCTTCAGGAACTGTCCCCCAGTGAGAGTCAGCACCTTCAGGAACTGTCCCCCATTGAGAGTCCGCACCTTCAGGAACTGTCCCCCAGTGAGAGTCAGCACCTTCAGGAACTGTACCCCATTGAGAGTCCGCACCTTCAGGAACTGCCCCTGAGTGAGAGTCCGCACCTTCAGGAACTGCCCCCCAGTGAGAGTCAGCACCTTCAGGAACTGTCCCGCAGTGAGAGTCAGCACCTTCCGGAACTGTCCACCAGTGAGAGTCAGCACCTTCAGGAACTGTCCCGCAGTGAGAGTCAGCACCTTCCGGAACTGTCCACCAGTGAGAGGTAGCACCTTCAGGAGCTGTACCCCAGTGTGAGTCAGCATCCTCAGGAACTGTCCCCCAGAGAGAGTCAACACCTTCAGGAACTGTTCCCCAGTGAGAGTAAACACCTTCAGGAAGTGTCCCCCAGTGAGAGTCAGCACCTTCAGCAAATGTCCCCCAGTGAGAGTCAGCACCCTCAGGAACTGTCCCCCAGAGAGAGTTAACACCTTCTGAAACTGTCCCCAAGTGTGAGTCAGCACCTTCAGGAGCTGTACCCCAGTGTGAGTCAGCACCTTCAGGAACTGTCCCCCAGTGAGAGTCAGCATCTTCAGGAACTGCCCCTGAGTGAGAATCAGCACCTTCAGGAACTGTCCGCCAGTGAGAGTCAGCATCTTCAGGAACTGCCCTTGAGTGAGAGTCAGCATCTTCAGGAACTGTCCCTCAGTGAGAGTCAGCACCTTCAGGAACTGACCCCCAGTGAGAGTCAGCCCCTTCAGCATCTATACCCCAGTTAGAGTTAACACCTTCCGAAACTGTCCCCTAGTATGAGTCAGCACCTTCAGGAGCTTTACCCCAGCGAGAGTCAGCACCTTCAGGTACTGTCCCCCAGTGAGAGTCAGCACCTTGAGGAACTGTCCCCCAGTGAGAGTCAGCACCTTCAGGAACTGTCCCCCAGTGAGAGTCAGCATCTTCAGGAACTCTCCCACAGTGAGTGTCAGCACCTTCAGGAACTGTCCCCCAGTGAGAGTCAGCACCTTCAGGAACTGTCCCCCAGTGAGAGTCAGCACCTTCAGGAACTGTCCCCCAGTGAGAGTCAGCACCTTCAGGAACTGTCCCCCAGTGAGAGTCAGCACCTTCAGGAACTGTCCCCCATTGAGAGTCAGCACGTTCAGGAACTGTACCCCAGTGAGATGTGGCACCTTCAGGAACTGCACCCCCAGCGAGAGTCAGCACCTTCAGGAAATATGCCCCAGCGAGAGTCAGCACCTTCAGGAACTGTTCCCCAGTGAGAGTCAGCACCTTCAAGAACTGTTCCCCAGTGAGAGTCAGCACCTTTAGGAACTTCCCCCCAGTGAGAGTCAGCACCTTCATGAAATATGCCCCAGCGAGAGTCAGCACCTTCAGGAACTGTTCCCCAGTGATAGTCAGCACCTTCAGGAACTGTACCCCGCTGAGAGTCAGCACCTTCAGGAAGTGTCCCCCAGTGAGAGTCAGCACCTTCAGGAACTGTCCCCCAGTGAGAGTCAGCACCTTCAGGAACTGTCCCCCATTGAGAGTCCGCACCTTCAGGAACTGTCCCCCAGTGAGAGTCAGCACCTTCAGGAACTGTACCCCATTGAGAGTCCGCACCTTCAGGAACTGCCCCTGAGTGAGAGTCCGCACCTTCAGGAACTGCCCCCCAGTGAGAGTCAGCACCTTCAGGAACTGTCCCGCAGTGAGAGTCAGCACCTTCCGGAACTGTCCACCAGTGAGAGTCAGCACCTTCAGGAACTGTCCCGCAGTGAGAGTCAGCACCTTCCGGAACTGTCCACCAGTGAGAGGTAGCACCTTCAGGAGCTGTACCCCAGTGTGAGTCAGTACGTTCAGGAACTGCCCCTGAGTTAGAGTCAGCACCTTCAGGAACTCTACCCGTGAGTTCTTTGTTTTGTATCTTTGTATCTCAGTGAGTTCTTTGGATTGATTTTACTAAGGGAGGTGAATGTAACAAAATATTGATAGATGCAGAAATAGTAAAAGCAATGGATGGTTTGACGACTGAAAGGGAGGAAGTGCTGTGGAGGCCGGACATGCTTAAGGTAGAGAAGTCACCTGGTCCAGATGGTTTGCATCCCAGGTTGCTGATGTAAGTTGGTTTGAAATATTGGAAGAGCTTATAAGAACATAAGAACATAATAACTAGGAGTAGGAGTAGGCAATTCAGCCCATTGAGCCCTCCCCATCATTCAACACAATCATGGCCAATCTAATTTCGGCCTTAACTCCAATTTCCCGCCCTCTCCCAATAACCTTTCAGCCCATTATTAATTAAAAATCTGTCTATCTCCTCCTTAAATTTATCCAGCGTCCCAGCATCCACTGCACTCTGAGGTAGTGAATTCCACAGGTTCATGATCCTTTGAGAAAAGTAATTCCTCCTCATCTCTGATTTAAATCTACCACCCCTTAGCCTAAAACTATGGCCTCTCATTCTAGAATGCCCCACAAGGGGAAACATCTGCTCCACATCTACTTTATCTGTCTCCTTTAGCGTCTTATATATCTCAATTAGATCTCCTCTCGTCCTTCTAAACTCTAGTGAGTATAGGCCTAAACTGCTCAATCCCTCCTCATAAGACAAGCCCCTCATCTCTGGAATCAATCTAGTGCCCTCCTCTGAACCACCTCCAATGCAACCACATCCTTCCTCAAGTAAGGGGACCAAAACTGTGCACAGTACTCCAGGTGCAGTCTTACTAATGCCTTGTACAGTTGCAACAACACTTCCCTATTTTTATACTCTATTCCTTTAGCAATAAATGCCAAAATTCCATTTGCCTTCCTTATTAGCTGCTGTATCTATATACTAGCTTTCAGCAATTCATGCACGAGGACACTCAGATCCCTCTGCACTGAAGCATTCTGAAGTTTCTCTCCATTTAAATAATAAGTCACCTTTTTATTCTTCCGACCAAAATGGATAACCTCACACTTATCCACGTTAAACTCCATCTGCCAAATTCTGGGTCATTCACCAACCTGTCCATATCCATTTGTAAATTTCTTATTTCTTTATTGCAACTTATTTTCCCACCTATTTTGGTGCCATCTGCAAATTTAGCCATAGTACCTTCTATCCTTGAATCCAAGTCATTAATATAGATTGTAAATAGTTGGGGCCCAAGGACCGAACCCTGTGGCACACCACTAGTTACAGCTTGCCATCCAGAAAAAGACCCACTTATCCCAACTCTCTGCTTTCTGTTGGTTAGCCAATCCTCCATCCAAGCTAATATATTACCCCTAACTCCATATGATCTTACCTTGTGTATTAATCTTTTGTGCAGCACCTTATCAAAGGCCTTCTGGAAGTCCAGATATACTACATCTACAGGATCCCCATTATCCACTTTGCTGGTCACATCTTCAAAGAACTCTAGCAAATTAGTCAAACACGATTTACTCTTCATAAAACCATGCTGACTCTGATGGATTGCATTTTGACTTTCCAAATGCCCCATTACTACTTCCTTAATAATGGATTCCAACAATTTCCCAATGACAGATGTTAAACTAACTGGTCTATAGTTTCCTATTTTCTGCCTCCCCCCTTTTTGAATAAGGACATTATATTAGTATTTTTGCACTGGAACCTTTCCAGAATCCAGGGAATTTTGGAATGTTATAGCCAGTGCATCCACTATCTCCGCTGCCACTTCCTTTAAGACCCTGGGATGTAGGCCATCAGATCCTGCGGACTTGTCACCCTTTACTCCCAATAGTTTGCTCAGTACTTTTTCTCTAGTGATGGTGATTATTCTAAGTTCCTCCTTCCTTATACCCTCTGCGCTACCTGTTACTATTGGGGTGGTACTAGTGTCTTCCACCATGAAAACTGAGGCAAAATATTGATTAAGCGTCTCTGTCCCAGCAACTACAGGCCAGTTAGTTTAGTGTCAATTATGGGGAAGCTTTTAGAATCAATAATCAGGGAAAACATCACCAGTCATTTGGAGAGGCTTGAGTTAATTAAGAAGAGCCAGCATGGATTTGTAAAAGGCAGATTGTGATTGTCTAACCTACTTGAATTTTTGATGAAGTAATACAGAAGGTTGACGAGGGGAATGTGTGGATGTTGTCTTTATGGAGTTTAAGACAGTGTTTGACAAAGTACCACATAAAAGCCAGGTTAACAAAATTGATGTTCATGGAATTGGAGGCTCAGTGTCATACAAACATTTGAATTAGGAGGCAGGAGTGGGCTATTCAGCCCCCGAAGCCTGATCTGCCATTCAATAAGATCGTGACTGATATGAAGTAAGTTCCACAGGCTGATGACATTCTAAGAGAAACAATTTCTCCTTACCTGCGTTTTCGATGAGAGACCCTTAATTTTTAAACTGTGTCCCCTAGTTCTAGTCTCTTCCACAAGGGGAATCATTCTTTCAGCATCCACCCTGTCAAGTTCCTTCAGGATCTGAAGAAGAGTCATACGGACTCGAAACGTTAACTCTGTTTCTCTCTCCACAGATGCTGCCAGACCTGCTGAGCTTTTCCTGCATTTTTTGTTTTTAGTTCAGATTTCCAGCATCTGCAGTACTTTGCTTTTATCCCCTCAGGATCTTATATGTTCCAGTATGATCACTTCTCAAAATTTTAAATTCCAATGGATCCAGGCCCAGCCTGTCCAACCTTTACTCATAAGAAAACCCTTCCCCCACTCCAAGAATGAGTTGAGTGAACCTTCTCTGAATTGTTTCTAAACACCATTATATCTTTTTTCAAATAAGGAGACCAAAACTGTACACAGTACTCCAGATGTGGTTTCACCAAAGCCCGGTATAACTGCTGTAAAACTTCTCTATGTTTATATTTCATTCCCCTTGCAATGAACACCAAAATTCCATTTACCTTCCTAATCACTTGCTGTACCTGCATAATAACTTTTTGTGATTCATGTACCAGGGCACCCAGATCCCTCTGTACCTCAGAGTTCTGCAATCCCTCTCCATTTAAATAGTATTATGAGACAGTCTTTCAGTAAAGCTGAGTTATTTAAAAATCCCAGAGGGAAACTTTAAACAACTGTCATAACCTATATTTTTATAACCTAAATTTTTAAGTGGTATGTTTGAGATGTGACTCTAAATTCAGGAATCAGACCACCAGTTCTCGAGCGGTTTTATATTAGACTAAATGAAACATTTTAGTTA
Organism: Carcharodon carcharias; assembly: GCF_017639515.1. Lineage (NCBI taxonomy): Eukaryota > Metazoa > Chordata > Chondrichthyes > Lamniformes > Lamnidae > Carcharodon > Carcharodon carcharias. The sequence continues at coordinate 100,345,227 of NC_054483.1, forward strand.
ATTTACACAAGTTAAATGTATACACATGGCTACAAATTACTGTTATCATAACTTTTAACAAATTCCCAAACTAATCTCCATTAAGGCAGCAGCAACCCATAAACATAAGCAGACACCAAGAAAAGCATTTTCACCTTACAAATTCAAAATGAGATTCCTTTCACTTTGGTTCCTGTGGAGACAGTTGTAGGCTTACAGCTGCTTTGATCTTACATTGCCTCTGCCCTGCACAAGCAAAACTGCTGAAGTATACCTAGCACAGCTCATTGACTGTAAATTCTCATTGTGTCACCAGCCTCTTTGAACCCACCTCTTCTAACAATAAAAACCCTTTTATAGTACCAATTTTATTAGTAATATAAACATATTGCCTGGTCTCTGCTAGCTAGGTGCCAGATTTAACTCAACTTCTTGAATGCTCTATTCAAAAAATGCAAATGCACTCTACTTCTCTTACATCCCAAAACTAGTACACATCAAAGCATCCAGACTGGCTGGTTTTAATACAATTAAGACACACCCAAAGACTAAACCTCTATTTTAAAAGGAAAATATTTTCCAATAATATATACATTCATAGCTTCATGACAGCCCTATCAAAAATGAATCATCATAATCCTAAAAGATGGTTTCATTTTAATAACCCATCTCAGACTATCTCCTATGTTTATTACATTATTACATTACCAGATGCATGCATTAACATAACAATATATATAGACAAGTCCTTAGTATCAACAGAAATCACTCCAGTTCAGTGTCCAAGTTTTTAAAAAAATGCCCCATTTTCTTTTAGGCTTCAAACTCTTGATATCGCATCTGCGAACAGACTTTCTCTTCCAGCAATATGTATAATCTGTAGATTATAATCCGTAGATTCAGACTCCATCTGAAAAGCCTTGTACCTTTGCCTCGAAATTTGTCCAAAAGCTTCAAAGGATTATGGTCTGTATAAACAATTGTTTCGGATGAATTGTTTACAACATAAATTTCAAAATTCTGCAATGCTAACATTAAACTCAAAGGGCTGAATTTTGCCCTTGACGGGTTGGTGGGCCCGACTGACTTGGCGGTGGGCAGGCGGCCGATTGCTGCCGCCGAAACGGGCCCCGCCGCCATTTTCCAGGGCGGGACAATTAAGGCCCGCCCAGTGGGTTTGCAATTCCCATATACAACGGGAAAATCGAATCGGCGGTGGGCATGTTCAGATCGCTGGTTCCAATGGGGAACCAGCAGTCTGTATAAAGGGTGGCCAGGCAGCCTCCTTTAGGCTGTTCACCATGGCCACTCATAAGGAAGGACATAATTTGAGGGCAGAGGAGGAGGAGGGGGGGAAAGGCTGCAGGATAGGCCAGCGGGGGGTGGGGGTGGGGGGGGGGGTCACTGTGCCCCTTGGTTCTCAGATGCCTGCCTTGCTGTCCTCCTCCAAGAGGTGTCCAACCATCGGGATGTCTTGTTTCCAGAGGATGGGAGGAGGAGGGCTCCCCCCCCACGTCACCAGGCAGGCGTTACAGGAGGTGGCAGAGGCTGTTGGCTCTCAGGATGCTGTGCGGCACACCAGGACACAGTGCCGCAAGCGCTTCAATGATCTGCTGCGCTCTGGAAGGGTGAGTACCATGTCAGCCTTGGCCATTTTAGCCAGCAGGTAGCCTTAGCCTTTGAGCCCCCACCCCTGCCCACGTCTTAGTGTTGTTACTGCATTGGCCATTTGGCGCACGCTGGGTGGGCAAACAGATAGTGACCATGCTTACGTCAGCCTTAGTGGTTGAGGAGAAGATGGGTTCTCCCTGCAGCATATGTTGGTGTTTGTCACATTTGAGTAGTCAGAGGGCAACCTGCAGGGGAGGCAACTAGACACATACTCAGAACGCCAACACATGTCATATTGATGGTGACGAGATGGTGGAAGGGGAGCCTCAAGGTGTCGTGGCCAAGTGCCATCTGTTGGCCTTGGCGCCGCACTTAGTTGCACCTCCTTGCCATGGGCGCTAAGACCCGTGTGCTTTTCAAAGTGATGGATGCCGAATGTGTCCAAGGTGGCCGTTGGGGGAGGGGGGTTGCAACCAGCCGTACTATCTTCTGGGGACTGATCACCAGTAGTGTGGGCAGGAGCCACTGGAGGCCTCAGATGGGCCACTGTGGTTGGGGTGAGGCGTGCACATGCAGAGCACATGAGCGATCAGCCCCAATAAATGCTCTTCTCTGTTCTGCAGGCAAAAACAGGGAACAATATGAGGGAGCAGCAGAGGACTGGTGGTGGGCACACCGTGCTGCAACACCTCACCACATATAAGGAGTAGGCCATGGACCTGGGGAGAAGGCAGGCGGCAAATTCGGCAGGTGTCGGCGAGGCTGGGGTGGCCAGGTATTTGAGGGCCACAGTCCCATCCACTCTGTCTGCCCACCATCCAAAGGTTTTCCACTCATGGTGGTTGACAGGGCCCTCAACCGTGTCCGGCCCATCTCCCGCGCTTCTGCCCTCACACCTTCCTCTCTCTCCCAGAAACATGATAGGGTCCACTTTGTCCTCACTTAGCACCCCACCAGCCTCCGCATTCAAAGGATCATCCTCCGCCATTTCCGCCAACTCCAGCATGATGCCACCACCAAACACATCTTCCCTTCATCCCCCCTGGTGGCATTCCATAGGGATCGTTCCCTCCGGGACACCCTGGTCCACTACTCCATCACCCCCTACACCTCAACCACCTCCCACGGCACCTTCCCCCACAATCACAGAAGATGCAACACCTGCCCCTTTACTTCCCCTCTCCTCACTGTCCAAGGGCCCAAACACTCCTTTCAAGTGAAGCAGCATTTCACTTGCACTTCCTTCAATTTAGTCTACTGCATTCGCTGCTCCCAATGTGGTCTCCTCTACATTGGAGAGACCAAACTCAGACTGGGTGACCGCTTTGCGGGACACCTTCGGTCTGTCTGCAAGCATGACCCAGATCTCCCTGTCGCTTGCCATTTCAACACTCCACCCTGCTCTCTTGCCCACATGTCCGTCCTTGGCTTGCTGCATTGTTCCAGTGAAGCTCAACGCAAACTGGAGGAACAGCACCTCATCTTCTGACTAGGCACTTTACAGCCTTCCGGACTGAATATTGAGTTCAACAATTTTAGATCATGAACTCTCTCCTCCATCCTCACCCCCTTTCTGATCCCCCTTTCTTCCAATAATTTATAAACATTTTTTCTTTTCCCACCTATTTCCATTATTTTTAAATGTATTTCCATCTATCGTTTTTTCTCTATTTTTTAGCCTTTTTCAATCCCTTCCCCCCACCCCACCCCAACTAGGGCTATCTGTACCTTGCTCGTCCTGCTTTCTACTCTTAATGTCACCATTAGCACATTTCTTAGCTAATATCACCACCGTTAACACCTCCTTGTCCTTTTGTCTATGACATCTTTTGGCAATCTCCACCTATCACTGGCCCTCTATCCAGCTCTACTTGTCCCACCCCCATTAAACCAGCTTATATTTCACCTCTCTTCTATTTTTCCTTAGTTCTGATGAAGAGTCATACGGACTCGAAATGTTAACTGTGTTCCTCTCCGCAGACGCTGTCAGACCTGCTGAGTTTTTCCAGGTATTTTTATTTTTGTTTTTGCTTTTGATCCAAACCACTGATGGTTGCTGCAATCGTTAATGCAGCAACACTGCTCATTCACAGACTGATACAGTCAGACGTGTGGGTTATACACAAAGGTCCCTTGGCCCCTTGAGGATGCATATCTCTAGCACCTTCCAAAGAGGATTTATCCTGTTTGTGACCACTATCCCCATGGCCTAACATGTCATGGCATCGCTGCTGCACATCCAAAGACTTATTGCATCTCAGGGTGTTTGGTACCTCCACCACCCTTCCAGCCAGTGCTTCCCACATTACTCTGTCCAAAAGGTCCTCAGCACCTCACCTGTCAACCTCATGGCACTCAACTTAGATAAATGCCACAACGTTAGTCATCCCTGCACCAAGGGGAAATGTTGCCTTCTGTCCACCCGTTCTATGCCCCTCCTAACGGTATGAAGGTTAATAATGTGACCTGTCAATCGCCTGTGATCCACGGCAAATGTCGCAAGTGTTTGCGATGTTCCCTCATCACTCCAATTCTCCAGGCCAGCATGCTTCCAGGTCAGGTACCTCTGCACTCTCCCCAAATCAATGCCATCCCTCCCATGAAGCACAGGTCACAACTGAACACAAAGGTATAGCTGTGGCCTCGACAGTGTTTTCTACATTTGCAACATGACCTCCCTTTTCCTACATTCTATTCCTCGGCTAATAAAGGCAAGTCTGGCTTCGACCTTGTTAAATGCCTTATGTTCCTGTTCTGCTACCTTAATGGGTCTGCCCAGCAAGGTCCCTGTAATCGTCGTGACTTCCCACAGTCCTACCGTTACTCATGTATTCCCGTAGCTTACTTGTCCTGCCCAAGTGCTTAACCGAACACTTATCCACGTAACATTCCATGTGGCATTCCCTAGGCCATCTGACCTAAGGGGAAAGGGATGAAAGGTGTTACTGACTGAACACTAACTGATGCACTGTCTTTGTTGTTAATTTCAGCATCACCACCGCATGGCCGCCCCCAACACGTCCAGAACCCCCCCTCCACACCTGAGGGCCAACACTTGTAACTTGTGGCACATCCTTTTAGCCAGCCAGGCACCAGCGCAGTGACGAACACTTCGGTGGGGAATATAACGTCGGCTAGTGTCCAGGGCACAGTGGAGAGGGCCCTTCACTATCTCTGGAGGAGATGGTCGGGACAGAGAATGCCGATGGCGCCAGCAGCCGGAGGGCTGCAGGGAACCAGGCACATGCTGAGTCCGACAGTGATGACGTGCCTCTGGAGATGTCACCAATGCAGCAGCTGCAGGACAAGCGGCAGGATGCGCGTTTGCATCTGGCAGGGTTGCATGAGGGTGTGTTTCAGTTGGTCTCTGTGGTGGAGGAGTTCAGGCAGAGTGCACATGAAGGCATGAACCTCAGGGCAGGGCTTCACGCTTCTTCCACTGGGAGATTGGTGACTCTCATGGAGAAGGGCTTCAGTCAGATTGAGACTCTTATGATTGGGTTACGCTCTGACCTGCAAGCCCTCACAGTGCTAATGGCCACGGGTGGTCATTCCCAATGTGGGAGATGTTGTGGGCACCAAGCGTTGGCACTCGGTGCCTACGCATCTGCGGTGAGCAGGGAGGTCCAATGAGACCTCATGTTGGCGCAGCAGCTGCCTGTCATCGCTGTGAGCTCCTCTTAGGGCGCTCCGGATGAGGGCAGCAGCTCCTCCGCCCCTCTGCCAGTCAACGTTGCTTCCGTTGAGGCTGCGACAACTGGGGCGGTGCCAGTTCTGGAACTGGCCACTCCCTCCCAGTCGGGGCCATCACAGGCTCCACGGGACAGAGGACGCCCACCAGGGTCATCGAGGCCAACAGGACAGCAGGGTTAGCAGGCTGTCTCACAAGCCACTCCGACTGATGGGGCGGCACCTAGACGTAGCACCCGCAAACGAAAGCAAAAGGCATGTTAGGCACTCAACAGGTATGTCACTGGTGATTTTGTGTTGACCCTAGATTAGGGAAAAAATAGTTAAGTGCATCTGAGTGACGTTTGTGTTTTATTTTGGACTGAATTAAGTCCACTATTCTGACCATGGCTGAGGGTGTTTCCTTTGTGCGACATTTGTCTTTTTCACAGACATATCATGAGTGTTTGAATGGACATCGATGTTTCTGTATGAAGCCCTTAGATGCACCTGATAAGGTGGAAGATGTAGCACCTAAGTGCCACGTGTGGAAGTGCCAGGCAAAGCTGCTCCTGCTGATCCATGTGTGTGGAGCTAGCTGAAGGTTCGTTGGATTAAATTGTCCCGGGTGACCCTGCCTCCTTGGCGTAATAGCGGGTCGGCGTGATGCCCCTCATCATCGCCCTGTGCTTTCTCATCCTCTGAGCCACTGCTGGATTCATCATGTGCAGCCTCATCCAATGCGTCAAGGTCTCCATCGTCAGCTGCATCCCTCCTTTCCAGCGGAAGATTGTGGAGAGCGCAGCATGCTACCACTATCAGAGAGACGCGATCTGGGGGGTACTGGAGTGCATCCCCTGAATGGTCCAGGCAACAGAAGCGCATCTTGCGAAGACTGATGACTCTCTCCACCACAGCCCTTGTGGTGCCATGGCTCCTACCGTACCACTGTTCAGCTTCTGTTCTTGGACAGTGGAGTGACGTCATGAACCACCTTCTGAGGGGGTAGCCCTTGTCACCTAACAGCCAACCATCCAGCCGGGCTGGAGCACTGAAGAGTCCTGGCACCTGGGAGTGTCTGAGGATGTAGGTGTCGTGGGAGCTGCCTGGGTACCTTGCACAGACTTGTAGAAGCAGCATCATGTGATCACACACTATCTGCACGTTCATGGAGTGGAAGCCCTTCCTGTTGACGAAGGCAGTGGGCTCACCTGCTGGCGCCTTGATGGCCACATGTGTACAGTCTATAGCACCCTGGATGTGGGGGAAGCCAACAATGGCCGCGAAACCTCTGGCTCGCTGAGCCTGACTTGCCTGGTCGCAGCAGAAGTGGATGAAGGTCAATACCCGTCTGAACAGAGCGTCTGTAACCTGCTTGACACAGGTGTGGACAGCTGATTGGGAGACACCGCAAAGATCATCCACCGAGCCCTGGTAGGAGGCAGAGGCATAGAAGTGGAGGGCAACTGTGAGCTTCAGAGCCGCTGGCATGGAGTGTCCACCCACACAGTTAGGGGAGATCTCAGGGCCAATCATCTGACAGATATAGTTGACTGTCTCCCTTGACAGACAGAGCCTCCCTTGGCACTGCACCTCAGTCATATTGAGGTAGCTGCTTCGCCGCCTGTATAACCTGGCAGCAGGATAGTGGCATCTTCTGTGGCCCCTTCCGCCATGGACAACCTCATGACCCTGCGCCCCTTGTGCCTGCGCCTGGCCTCCCAAAGGTGGATCCCTTGGAGGATGATTGTCCAGTCCTGGCCTCCTCCTTATTCTATCCCTCCCTTCCTCCCCAGAGGACCTGCCTCCAGTGAAGATGTCAGAACCCGTAGCCAGGCTAAATGGAGGCCTCCGGAAAGCTGCAGGCCCGATAAAGATTACTGTCTGCAGACTGGTGAGCTGAAGCTTCAAAGTACAGAGCAAGCTGTTGGAAATCGATCTGAACTGCTCACAATCACACAGGCAAGTTTAAAACACTTTCTGCATTAAATACTTCAGAAAAAACATGAACAACCCCTCTGAGCCCACATATCCCGCCAGTGGATGAAGTTTGTTAAAAAATCAATTTTTTGATTGTCCGTTGGGCATGAGCTCCGAGCTGAAGTTCGCACGGGCTCCTCAAAATCGGTGTCAATTGCCGAGTTAAGGGCCTTTATTTAATGGTGGGTGCGCGTCGAGCTGCATAGCACCCGCCCACCTAAACATCGCGATGCTGTGCGCTGATGTCGGGAAGCTCGCGTAGCATCAGAGCGCGACATTTTAAGCGCAGATGTGTGGGCTTCGCCATCCACACATCAGCCAGAAAATTCTGCCCAAAGTCTCTTTTTCGATCGTTGAATATCTTCTCTGTTCTACATTCAGATTCTGTGAAAAATACCCTATCGGTTTTTCAATCCCGGTGTCATCTTCTTGTAACAGTACAGTCCTAATGCCAAGTCGTTTGCATCAACGGCCAACTTGAATTGCTTGGCATAATTGGGTACTGCCAATACTAGTGTCTGAGTTAAAACAGTTTTCAAACTATTGAATGACTTCTGACACTCCTGTGCCCATTGAAGCTTCTTGTTCTTTTTTAACAGTTCAGTCAGTGGAGCAGCCACTCGGCTAAAATTTGATACAAATTTCCAGTGAAACCCACTCATGCCCAGAAATCTCAAAACTTCTCATTTTGTTGTAGGCACTGGGAAATCCACAATAGCCTTGACTTTCACAACTCTCGGAGCCACCTTACCATGTCCAATGATATGGCCTAGATATGTAACTTGTGCTTTTAAAAATTCACTTTTAGCCAAATTCACCACCAAATTAGCTTCTTGTAGTTGAGTAAATAATTCTTCCAGATGCTGTAAATGCTCCTCCCCCTTCTGACTGAATGTGATTAATCATCAATATAAACAGCACAATTGCTTAGACCCACAATGACTTTGTTTGTCAGTCTTTGAAATGTTGCAGGTGCATTCTTCATACCAAATAGCGTGACTTTAAACTGAGAAAGTCCACTTGGAGTCACAAAAGCTGATATCTCCTTTGCTCTCTCCAACAATGATACCTGCCAATATCCTTTTAGCAAGTCAATCTTTGTGATAAATTTTGATTGTCCCAGTTTCTCAATGCAATCCTCCATCCATGGTATGGGATGTTAATCTGCTTATGTCACTGCATTCACCTTTTGAAAGTCCGCACACAGTCTTTGTTTCCATCCGGTTTTGGTAGCAGTACAATTGATGAACTCCAATTACTACAACTAGACTCAATGATATAATTTTAAAGCATAAAATGAATTTCTTTTTGAATTTGTGATAACTTTACCGGATTTAATCTATAAAGTTGTTGACTTATTGAAGATGGTATTTCTATACATACATCATGTAAAGCTAAATGTGTCTTTACCTATTTATTTCCACAAATTGGTTAGTGTGACTGCAATAGCTTTTCCAAATCACTTGGAAAGTAACTCAATATTTTATTTAAATTTTGAAACACCCCATCATTATCCAATTTGATTAGAGGAAAATCAATTTCAGAGTCCTGCACTTCTCCCTCTTTCTCATCATCCACCATCACTAACATCTCTTTTTTTCCCTCTTCACTGTCAAAGTACTTTTAAGCATATTCACATGACACACCCCCTGCTTCTTCCTTCTGTCTGGAGTATTTATTAAATAATTCACTTCATTCAATTCCTTTTCAACCCTATAAGGCCCACTAAATCTTGCATTTAATGAATTACCTAGTACAGGTAACAAAACTAGTACTTTCACTCCAAAAACAAAACTGAGAATTTTAGCTTTCTTACCTGCTTTCACTTTCAGCACTTGCTGTGATAACTTTAAATATTCCCTAGCCAACTCACATGCTCTGGTCAATCTTTCCCTGAAATTTGATATGTAATCCAGGTGAATAGTTTCTGAATTTTGACCCACCAATTTCTCATGAAGCAATTTCAGTGGTCCCCTTACCTCATGACCATAAACTAGTTCAAAAGGGCTAAAACCAGTCAATGCATTGGGAGTGTCTCTAATAGCAACTAACAAAAATTGAATTCCTATATTCCAATCCTGTGCATAATCCTGACAGTAAGCTTTTCTCATAGTTTTTAAAGTTTGATGCCGTCTTTCCAAAACTCCCTGTGACTCTGGATGATAAGCTGTTGACTTAAACTGTTTTATCCCCAAACTGTTCATATTTCCTTAAACAGCTGTGACATGAAATTTGACCCCCGATCTGATTCTATTTCCTTAGGTAAACCGTATCTTGTAAAAAATTTAATTAACTCCTCCACAATCTTCTTAGTTGTAATATTTCTTAAAGGTATCGCTTCAGGAAACCTGGTTGACACATCCATTATTGTCAATAAATACTGATTTCCACTTTTAGTCTTAAGGAGGGTCCTACACAATCAATCATGACCCTGATAAAAGGTTCTTCAAATGCTGGTATTGGGAGTAAAGGCACCAGCTTAATCACTGCTGTGGTTTTCCTGTTATTTGACATGTATAACAGGTTCTTCAAAATTTTACTACATCCCTATGCAATCCTGGCCAAAAAAAAAGCCTCTGTATCTTTTCCTGTGTTTTTCTAATTCCTAAATTGGAATTTCATGAACAATCTTCAGAATCTCATTTCTATATCCTAATGGGATAACAACCTGATGCACCTCCCTCCAGTTTTAATTTGCTGAGACATGATCTGACCACTACTTTCTCATCAGAATACCTTCCTGAAGATAATAACATACTGGATACATTTTGCTTATGTTTCTGAATAAGCTTTCTGATATAACTGTTTTAATTGCAAATCATTTTTCTGTAATTCCACTAACCTCTTTGAGTTAAATATTTCAACTGAACTGTCCTGCATTCCTTCCTCCTGAACAATGTTATCAAACACCGTGCCAGCTAATTGGATTTCAACACCTTCTTCTTGCCTTTGAACTGCCTGCTTATCTTGTTTATCTTATTCTTCCTGATGAGCCTTTGATCTCATTATGGCACAACCAGGAAACAATGCAGGATGTTCCTTCTGCAACACCTCTGTTTAAAACACTTCTACAGGCTGCTCAACTGCAATAGACATCACCCACATTTGCGAACCAGCTAAATCATTATCCAAAATAAATTGAACCCCTGCAATGGGCAATTTTTCCACACTCCAACTGTATCTTCATTATTTTTCCATTTGCTCTTTAAATTTACCTTCCACAATGGAATAGATTTAGCATCTTCATGAACCCCACTTATTATTAGCTGCTCCTGCAATACTCCCTTTGAACAACAAATATCACTATCCCACAACATTAAGGATTGAACAGCCCATGTCTCTTAAAATTTTAACATCTTTACCTACTCCACCCTGTACGCATGGAATGGCTTTTCTTTCGCACACAAAGTCTTTAAACGTTTCTGCAACCTGCTCCTCAGAATTCCCTTGAGTAAACTGTGAACACATTCCCACTTCTTACCCTATCGCTGATTCTCCCTGTTTCACCTATACACAAACCATTGGTTTCTCCTATGCCTGAACCTCAGAATCCACACTTTTGCTTCCAAAGCTTTTCTGTACCCCAACAATTCCAACATATTTTTCCTGCATTCTTCAACACACTGACTTTGCATGCCCCACTTTATTAAAATGAAAACACTTCAATTTTCAAATGTCACTGCTACCTTCAGCACCTTCCTTTTTATTCTGAGAAAAAACTTCCTGGGAAAATCCAGCTATTCCTTCTCTTCCCTGAATACATTGCTACCTTTCACCATCCCACTTTTTATCCTTTTCCAATTTGAAAGGGTGATGATAAAAAGGTTTAGCTCTATGAACTAACTCATAGTCATCAGCTATCTCTGCTGCTTGTCTTACAGAATCAACCCTCTGTTCCTCCACATGAGTCCTCACTACTGAAGAGATTGAAACTTTAAATTCTTCCAAAAGAACTACTTCTTTATGAGTTGCATATGTTGCTTCCATTTTTAACTCCCATGTCCACTGGTCAAACTTACTTTGTTTTACTCTTTCAAACTCAATATATGTTTGCCCAGGCTGTTTTCTCATATTGCTAAATTTATGCCTGTATGCTTCAGAAACCAACTCATATGCACTCAAAATAGCTTTTTCACCACATCATAACTCACTGACATTTCTCCTGAAAGCAAAGCATATACCTCAAGTGCCCTACCTAACAACTTAGACTATAATAATAATGCCCAGTTTTCCTGTGGCCATTTCATCTGCTTAGCTAGCTTCTCAGATTAAATAAAGAATGATTCAATATATTTTTCCTCAAACTATGGAAGAGCTTGTACACATTTAAATATTTCCCCACTGGGATCTACTCTGGAGATAAATCCTTCCTCACCTAGACATCTCTTTTTTAACTGCCAACATTTTCAGTTGGAATTCTCTCTCTCTCTCTCTTTCTCTTTCCTCCTTCTCTATCTTCACAATTTCTAATTCCCTTTTAAAAGCAATTTCTCTGTCCATTGCTTCTAATTCAAGCTTTTTCATTTGCAACTGAAGTCTCACTACCTCCAGCTGTGACTCACTAGTGTTAGGTTTCATTTCCAACTGTAGATGCTATGCTACACTTTCAATAATATCTGATTTCCTAGCCCTCACAGGTACCCCAATTTTAACTTATCTGCCAACTCTGTTCACTTACTTTTGGTTATTTCCTCAAACCCAATCAGCGTTATCTCTTCTATTCCCAGGCAACGCTTAGCAATTGCCAAAGCCATCATGTGGTTTCACCACTTCTAAAATACCTCACCAGCTCCTGAACTCAAAGTGCTTCTTGTATTTGTAACCTTAAGATTCACCAATTCCAAACCAATCAAGGAATTAGAAATATTCTGATCCCAGACAACTCCCCAATTGTTTTGAGACAGCCTTTCGGTAAAGCTGAGTTATTTAAAAATCCCAGAGGGAAACTTTAAACAACTGTCAGAACCTATACTTTTAAGTGGTATGTTTGAGATGCAACTCTAAATTCAGGAATCAGGCCACCAGTTCTCAAAAGGTATTATATTAGACTAAATGAAACATGTCAGTTAATTTACACAAGTTAAATATATACACATGGCTACAAATTACTGCTATCATGGCTTTTAACAAATTCCCAAACTAATCCCCATTAAGGCAACAGCAACCCATAGACTTAACCAAATACCAGGCAAAGAATTTTCAACTTACGAATTCAAAATGAGGTTCTTTTCACTTTTTCCTGTGGAAACAGTTGGAGGCTTACAGCTGATTTGATCTCACATTGCCTCTGCCCTGCACGCACAAAACTGCCCTCTGTTATACCCAACACAGCTCATTGAATGTAAATTCTCATTGTATCACCAGCGTCTTTGAATTCCACCTCTTCCAGCAATAAAACCCCTTTCATAGTACCAATTTTATTAGTAATATAAACATATTGCTTGGTCTTTGCTAGCTAGGTGCCAGATTTCACTCGCCTTCTTGAATACTCTATTCAAAAAATGCAAATGCACTCTACCTTCCTTACATCTCAAAACTAGTACACATCAAAACACCCAAACTAGCTGGCTTTAATCCAATTAAGACATGCCCACAGACTAAACCTCTATTTTAAAAGAAAAATATTTTTCAATAATACTATATATATTAATAGCCTCATGACAATAGTACACTGCTTTCTTACTCTTCCTGCCAAGGTGGACAAGTTCACATTTTCCCATGTTATTCTCCATCTGCCAAAAGTCCATCTGGATAAAAACGTTTGCTTCAGGACAGGAAACTGCGAGTCATGGTAAATGGTTATTTTTCAGACTGGACGATGGTAGACAGTGGTGTTCCTCAAAGGTCACTGCTAGGACCATTGCTTTGTTTGGCTATATATAAATAAGTTAATAGAAAGTAGAATCTCAAAATTTGCCTATTACGCCACAGTTGGAGGGAGTGGCAAACAGTGAGGATTCCACAAAGTGCCTGCAACAGGATATTCATAGACTAGCAGACTGCACAGACAAGTGGCAGATGGAATTTAACACAGAGAAGTGTGGGGCGATGCATTTCAGCAGAAGGGATGTGGAGAGACAATATATATTTAATGGCATAATTCTGAAATTCTACATGCATCCATCTTTGAAGGCAGCACAACACATTGAGAGAACAGTGTGCAAAACATATGGGATCTTGGGCTTCATAAATAGAGGTGCTGAGTATAAAAGCAGGGAGGTTATACTGAACCTTTATAAAGCTCTGATTGGGTCACAACTAGAGTATTGTGTTTAGTTCTGACCACCACACTCTAAGAAAGTTGAAGGTCCTTGATAAGGTGCATAGGAGATTTACCTGAGATGAGGGATTTTAGTTACAAGGTTCGGTTGGAGAAGCTGGAATTGTTCTCCTTGGAACAAAGGAGATTGAGGGGAGATTTGATAGAGGTGGACAAGATTATGACAGGGATAAAAACAAAAAATTGCGGACGCTGGAAATCCAAAACAAAAACAGAAATACCTGGAAAAACTCAGCAGGTCTGGCAGCATCGGCGGAGAAGAGCAAAGTTGAAATTATCTGCTCCTATCACTGCTTGCTTGTCCCTACAACCACCCTCGCCCCCACTTCTCTCCCCCCACCCCCCCCCACCTTAAACCAGCTTATATTTCACCTCTCTCCTAATTTTACTCAGTTCTGTTGAAGGGTCATGAGGACTCGAAACGTCAACTTTGTCCTTCTTCGCCGATGCTGCCAGACCTGCTGAGTTTCTCCAGGTATTTCTGTTTTTGTTTAAGATTATGACAGGGTTAGATAAAGTAGACAAAGAAAACCTGTTCCCATTCGCTGATGATACAAGCACTAGGAAACTCAGATTTAAGATTTTGGGCAAGAGATGCAGGGGGAATGTGAGGAGGAACTTTTTTACACAGTGAGTGGTAATAACCTGGAACTCACTGCCCTCAAGGGTACCCAGCAAGATAAAACAGCTTGGACCAGTACTTTTATTTCCCAGCTTTTACTGGCTGCTGGAAGTAGAGACAGTCACTGTTTTCAGAAGGAAATTGGATGGGCATTCGTAGGAAATAAACTGGCAGGGATACGGGGATCGAATGGGGAAGGGGACTGACTGGTTTGCTCAATGGAGAGCTGGCATAGACTCGATGGGCCGAATGCCCTCATTTTGTGCCGTAAATGACTCTATCAGCTGTTGAGGCATTGGGCGTCTTGGCCGCTGGCTGGAGAGCCGGCAAGAAACTGGCACTGCCTCTTCTTTGGGAAGTTCACTGAACCTGCCAATCAGGCAATGGTGAGGCCAGCAATGGGCCTTCCCCTGGAATTAAGATCCTGGGGGTGGAAGTCTCTCCTACCGAGGGCTGCTGGCCAATCAGAGGCCGGCAGTTCTTATGCTCAGCAGCGCCACAGGGGAGGTGGTGGCTACACCCGGGAAGGACAGGCACCAGAGAATAAGGATTGCAGAGCGAGCCAGGCCACAGATAAGTCATGTGGAGGGGAGTTTTGTGGAGTGGTGTTTTACAGGAAGAGGGGGGTTGGCGGGGAGTTGGCAGGATGGGCAGAGGCGATGGTTCTCAGCACCCCCGCCCTTTCTGATGTCTAGTCCCTTGATCAGGCGGGGTAAGAAGGATGGCCACAGGGCCTTCTTGTCCAGAACTTCATTCTGTTCATTCTGGTGGAGATGGGGAAGTGGCGGGTTTCCGGAATGCCACCATCCCACCAAATTATACGCCTTTCCCATCTCCAAGCTCGCCACCAGAGAGAGCAGAAGATTCTGCCCTGTGACTCTATACTAATGGATACCTGGGAGTGAATTACAGGCAGGAATTTGATCAAGAGGAGTTTATATACAGAATAACTGGTAGTAACTGGGATGAATTATATGGTCTTTCTTATCAAATGGGGTGCAGGCTTGAGGGGCCGAATAGCCTACTCCTTATCCTAATTCTTGTGTTGTCTCGTTTATATGCGATTTCTTCACTCAGTATTTAGCCACAACCATCCATAAATTTGAATCCATGCAACATTCATCTATTTCTTACATAATGTAGTCCCAATCATCATATTCCCCCATCATTCCTCAGTGCAATGTCCTGATCTTCATCTCTGTCCTCTCATGTGAAACTCTCTTCCTCGTCCATCTCTAAAGTTGCCTCCAAACTACCTCCTCTTCCAGACTAAACCCTGTCACTTCAACAATTTTCCATCAAACTCAGACAATTGAAGACTTAAATACTGCTTTGTAAACATGAAATTTGTTCTAAGGAAGCCCCTGACAGCCTAGAAATAATGCAAGGTAAAACTTGTTTGAATAAATAACATCAAGTTTGTGATTAAAAAGACTGTGGATTGTAGGGGTTTAGACTGAGGGGAGGAAGGGGAGCAATTCCTTGGGGGAAAGGGTTAAGAGCAGGAAATGGGGTCAATATTTGAACAAAGTGAGGAGCTGTCAGTATTGCTGAGAAAAAAAGAGACATGTTGAAGATTCTCATCTTGTCATTTGCAAGGATACCAAATGTAAAGAATACCAAATGTCTTCTGAATGTCCTGATGAGTACAAGACAAAAGCTTCAACATGTCTCTTTTTTCAGCAATGCCTAAGTTCTGTAAAACCAAACAAGTAGCTGTTGGTGTGTTGGGTGGTGGATTAGGGGTGGGGGAGGAATTAGAGAAGGAGGTTTAGAGTAACATTGATGGAATAGTTGATGTCAGAGAGACAAAGTAGGCTGTGAAAGGGAGTTGACTGGGTTGGTCAGTGAGGCTGAGAGAAAGTTCACCTATCAGATGACTGGTCCTCTCTAACAGTGATCAGGAGCATGGGTGTTGGGGTTGACTCCTCTTCAAACAATTCTCAGATTACCTGCTGGACACAGCACCGTACAGAAATAGTACTTTCCACACATGGAGGTGTTAATGATGGGGACAACTAAACATTTTGCAGTGATGACTCCTGCTGGCGGATTCCATGACAGGGACAGAGGAGTCAGGAGTGGCACGAGGCTCGTGTGAAACAGAAACACTGGGAATGGCTGGACATATACCTGGAGATTTCATTGAAGGGCGTCCTACCTCCTCCCAGCCCACCGCCACTCTCCTCCAATTGGTCCATCTCCACGGTGCTCCGCCTTCCCACTGTCAGTCATAGAGTGAACAGAATCCTCGTTATCAAATTGGATGACTCTTGGCTGTCAGTCAAATAGTCTTTGCTCCACATTTTCAATATCTTTACAACCCACAACTGAAAGTGTTTAATGAAAACGAAAAGAAATCAACAATTTGATTTTAAAGTCCTCATGATTTTTCTCCTGCAGATCCCAGCAGACCCCTGGAGAGCTGGGAACTCCGTAATCAGCACACACAACTTTGGTCAAAAGACCTGTTTCTGTTAAAAGTTCAAACAACTGTCTGGAGCTGCCAGTCTGGATAATCCCAAAAACCTCCACTGCTGTGTGTGTGTGTGAGTGTGTGTATGTGTGTGTTTGTGAGTGTGTGTGTGTGTGTGTTTGTGAGCGTGTGTGTGTGAGTGTGTGTGTGTGTTTGTGAGCGTGTGTGTGCTTGTGAGAGTGTGTGTGTATGAGTGTGTGTGTGTGAATGTGTGTGTGTTTGTGAGCGTGTGTGTGTGTGTGAGTGTGTGTGAGAGTGTGTGTGTTTGTGAGAGTGTGTGTGTATGAGTGTGTGTGTGTGTTTATGAGAGTGTGTATGTGTTTGTGAGAGTGTGTGTGTGTGCGTGTTTGTGAGAGTGTGCAAGAGTATGTGAGAATGTATGTGTGTGTGTTTGAGAGAGTGCAACAGTATGTGAGTGTTTGTGAGAGCGTGTGAGAGAATGTGAGAATGTGAGTGTGTGTGTGTGTTTGAGTGTGTGAGAGTATGCGAGTGTTTGTGGGAGTGAAAGAGTATGTGAGAATGTGTGTGTGTTTGTGAGAGTGTGCAAGAGTATGAGAAAGTTTATGTGTAGTTGTGAAACTGTGTGAGAGTACGTGTGAGAGTGTATGTGAATGTGTGTGTGAGTGAGTGGGTGTGAATGCGTGAGAGTGTGTGAGTGTGTGGGTGTTTTTATGTGAAAGTGTGTGTGTGAGTGTAAGTATGTGTGCGAGTATGTGTGTAAGTGTGCGTGTAAGAATTTATGAGTGTGTATGAGTGTTAGAGAGAGTGTGTGTGTAAGTACATGTGTAAGACTTTGTGAGTATGTGTGTGTGTTAGAGAGACAGTGTGTGTGTGAGTGTGTGTGTGTGTTAGAGTGTGTGTATTAAGAGTGTGTGTGTGTGAGTGTTAGAGGGAGTGTGTGTGTGTGTGTGTGTGTGTGAGTGTTAGAGGGAGTGTGTGTGTGTGTGTGTCAGTGAGTGTTAGAGGGAGTGTGTGTGTGTGTGTGTGGGAGTGTTACAGGGAGTGTGTGTGTGTGTGTGTGTGTGTGTGTGTTAGAGGGAGTGTGTGTGTGTGTGAGTGTTAGAGGGAGTGTGTGTGTGTGTGTGTGGGAGTGTTACAGGGAGTGTGTGTGTGTGTGTGTGTGAGTGTGTTAGAGTGTGTGTATTAAGAGTGTGTGTGTGTGAGTGTTAGAGGGAGTGTGTGTGTGTGAGTGTTAGAGGGAGTGTGTGTGTGTGAGTGAGTGTTAGAGGGAGTGTGTGTGTGTGTGTGAGTGTTAGAGGGAGTGTGTGTGTGTGTGTGTGTGTGTGAGTGTTAAAGGGAGTGTGTGTGTGTGTGTGTGTGTGTGTTAGAGGGAGTGTGTGTGTGTGTGTGTTAGAGGGAGTGTGTGTGTGTGTGTGTGTGTGTGTGAGTGTTAGAGGGAGTGTGTGTGTGCGTGTGTGAGTGAGTGTTAGAGAGTGTGTGTGTTTGTGTGTGTGTGTGTGTGTGTGTGAGTGTTAGAGGGAGTGTGTGTGTGCGTGTGTGAGTGTTAGAGGGAGTGTGTATGTGCGTGTGTGAGTGAGTGTTAGAGAGAGTGTGTGTGTGTGTGTGGGAGTGTTACAGGGAGTGTGTGTGTGTGTGTGTGTGTGTGTTAGAGGGAGTGTGTGTGTGTGTGTGTGTGAGTGTTAGAGGGAGTGTGTGTGTGCGTGTGTGAGTGAGTGTTAGAGAGAGTGTGTGTGTGTGTGTGGGAGTGTTACAGGGAGTGTGTGTGTGTGTGTGTGTGTGTTAGAGGGAGTGTGTGTGTGTGTGTGTGTGTGAGTGTTACAGGGAGTGTGTGTGTGTGTGTGTGAGTGAGTGTTAGAGAGAGTGTGTGTGTGTGTGTTTGTGTGTGTTAGAGGGAGTGTGTGTGTGTGTGTGAGTGTTAGAGGGAGTGTGTGTGTATGTGTGTGTGTGTGTGTGTTAGAGGGAGTGTGTGTGTGTGTGTGTGTGTGTGTGTTAGAGGGAGTGTGTGTGTGTGTGTGTGAGTGTTAGAGGGAGTGTGTGTGTGTGTGTGTGTGTTAGAGGGAGTGTGTGTGTGTGTGTGTGTGTGTGTGTTAGAGGGAGTGTGTGTGTGTGTGTGAGTGTTAGAGGGAGTGTGTGTGTGTGTGTGTGAGTGTTAGAGGGAGTGTGTGTGTGTGTGTGTGTGTGTGTGTGTGTGTATGTGTGTGTGTGTGTGTGTTAGAGGGAGTGTGTGTGTGTGTGTGTGTGTGTGTGTGTGTGTTAGAGGGAGTGTGTGTGTGTGTGTGTGTGTGAGTGTTAGAGGGAGTGTGTGTGTGTGAGTGTGTGTGTGTGTGTGAGTGTTACAGGGAGTGTGTGTGTGTGTGTGAGTGTGAGTGTTAGAGGGAGTGTGTGTGTGTGTGTGTTAGAGGGAGTGTGTGTGTGTGAGTGTGTGTGTGTGAGTGTTACAGGGAGTCTGTGTGTGTGTGAGTGTGAGTGTTAGAGGGAGTGTGTGTGTGTGAGTGTGTGTGTGTGTGTGAGTGTTACAGGGAGTGTGTGTGTGTGTGTGTGTGAGTGTGAGTGTTAGAGGGAGTGTGTGTGTGTGAGTGAGTGTTAGAAGGAGTGTGTGTGTGTGTGTGAGTGTTAGAGGGAGTGTGTGTGTGTGTGTGTGTGTGTGAGTGTTAGAGGGAGTGTGTGTGTGTGTGTGTGTGTGTTAGAGGGAGTGTGTGTGTGTGTGTGTGTGTTAGAGGGAGTGT